>NC_039249.1:24959125-25259125 GCF_003368295.1 Carassius auratus | reverse complement strand
TGACCTTGTGATTATCTTTACAAATCTATTATATTTTGTTTTATTTTTATTTTTTTTATTTATTTACTGGTGTCGCTCTAATCGCTACCACAAAAGTGGTTTATACAACTTGAGTCATATTCAAGATTCTTAAAAAAAATGATCCTTATATGTTTAATGGAACAACAACATGTGTCAGTAGAACTGTTCATTTACTATTCGTTTAAGTTAAAGTATCACATTTAAGGCACATAATAAATAAAAATGGATTATTATTGCTTAATTCTACTGTGACTGTTGCACAATGTTCACAATGTGCTTTGTCTTTGTGTTATCTGGGTGGCGACGAGGGAATGACTCTGGGATAAAGCAGAACTTAAACTGTAACAATCGGATTAGGAGGACAAAAGATTTGGCTGAAACAGTGAGGGGAGCAGCGGGTTTTGATGGGTAACTGGATTTCCCTCTGTCTACAAGATTCTGTAGTCAAAGAAATGGGCTTTCCAGGCCACAGGGGTACGTAGTAAGAGAACAGCTGGAAAAGGAGGAATATTGATGGTAAATTTAAAATGAATGAATTTATAATGATTCTTAGTTTCACTGAAATTACTGAGACAAGAACAGACAGGGAGAGGATGTCAGAGAAAACAAGACCAATGTAAATAAAGAGGAAATGCATGTAATTGGCAGTGTCGCCATGCATTCCATCAAATGCACTGTCATGCTTTTCTTGCATAGTTATTGTTTATGTCTGATGTAAACAAATCGTTATAATATTAAACCATTCTTTCTTTGTATGAACATTCTTATTTTGTTAAAGGATTATATGGCATATCAGTTTCAATAATAAACAGCATGGGTGAGTAGTTACAGAGCAACCTATTGGCTAGGCAATTAAAGGGTTAGTTCTCCCCCAAATTAAAATTATGTAATTAATTACTCAACCTCATGTCGTTCCAAACCCGTATGACCTTCGTTCGTCTTTAGAACACAAATTAAGATATTTTTGATTAAATAGGAGGGTGTCTGTCTCCATGTAACAACAGTGGCTCAACTTCAGTTTTGCGATGCTATGAGAATTTTTTTTTTTAGCGCAAAGAAAACAAAATAATATAATTTACTCAACCATTCCTCCCCCCAAGTTACGTCTTCTGCCATTTTGGAGAGTCCCCAAGAATGTATTGGACGATTTAATCAAAAACAACTTAATTTGTGTTCTGAAGATGAAAGGTCTTAAGCGTTTGGGGCGAGTAATTAATGACATATATTAAAATATATTTAAAAATATTAAAATATATGGCATAAAATTAATAATAATAAAAAAAAACTGGTTATTGTATAAAAATAAGTGAAAAGTGAAAGAGAAATCACATAAAACCATATTGTTTTGAAGCAATCTTGGACTATATTGAACTATATACTTGGATTTGTGTTTGTATTTATCAGTTTTCTTTCTGTTTATTTCTTTATCAGCTTTTAAGGCAGTCCTGGCCTAATGGTTAGAGAGTTGGACGTGTAACCCAAAGGTTGTGGGTTTGAGTCTCAGGTCTGGCAGGAATTTTCAGTTGGGGGAGTGAATAAACACTCCCAACTGCTCCCAGGGTCCTGCTCACATCTCCGGGGGTGTGTTCACAGTGTGTGTTTGTTTGTTCACTACTCACTGCTGTGTGTGTACACTTGGATGGGTGAAATGCAGAGCACAAATTTTGAGTATGGAACACCATACTTGATCACAAGCCACGTCCTTTCCTTTATGTGAAGATATGAAGCAGCAGCACACTTGATTAATGCCTTACACATATATAGACACTTATTGTATATTAGCACAAACACAAAATTACAACCCTCAACCCTACTGATGCACAGTTTCTCTGGCCATTTCCAGCCCCCATCTGTCATTGCATTACGCTTCATGTAACACCCACCACTGACCAAAAAAGCAATCTAAGTGAGAGGAAGTGCATTCAGCCAGAACAAACAACAAACTTTTACAAACGATTAAGTACAAACCACAGTAATTCTACTGACAGTTTTATTATAACTTGCAAAGACTGCATGCATGAATATATGTTTATTATTCTGAATAGTTAAAGATTTTAGTTATTCTGCTTAATGAGCGGAAAATACAATACAACCAACATAAAACTAGACAAACATTTTTTTCAACAAAATATGAGTGGTGCATGTCTGCAAAATTCACTGTCATGATGCAAAGGTTTTGTGTGTGATCGGCAAGGTGTTGCTATGCAGATTTATCATAGGTTTCTAGGGATATAAGGTTTTACTGTCTGGTTCAAGTAAAAAAAGCCCAAACCAATGTTGAAGACATAATAGATTTGTCTTATTGCCTAATATATGTTTGGAATTTTCTTTGATTCAACAGATTGGGTTCTGATTAGAAAAGTAAAAATAGTTCAACAAGCCAAGATTTGAGATATCATTCATATGATGTTCATAGCAATACAAGTTGCACAGTTAAGAGTATATTCAAATCGCTCCTTCAATTCATGCCACTAACATTCTCACCAAGAAAACAGCAATTTACAAGAAAATACCACAATTGGCAAGGTTCAGAAGCAGTGAGTGCTAAACATAGCCCTCTTTTCAAATTCCCTTTAGCACGGGTTAGTCTGAAACATAAGGAGTGCCTCAAAACCACAGGTACCATGGGAACAAGATAGAGAGAAAATGAAGTTTGATGATAAAGCAAGAGTGAGAGACAGAGTGAGGGTGAGATCGTTGTTCGTTGTGCTTTACTGCTTGAAAATACTTATTACAAAAATTTTAAAAAATGAACGATAAATCAAAAGTGAATCTGTTTTTACGGAATATGTAAAAAAAATATGAAAAAGATTAAATGGAAAAACAGCAATTTGCAATTAGATAGATTCATAATAGATTATATAATCAGTCTTTAACTGGGTACAAATATTTGCATTTTGCAAACAGCTGGACAGGGCACAATGGAATGAAATGTGATACATTTTAACACGGTGGCTAAAACATGGAACTCATGCTTTGAGACAAAAAAAGCTGTTAGATGTGACACAACAGCCTGGGTGGTTAATTTAAAATGAATTAACCTAATGTCGTTCCAAACCCATTAGACCTTTGTTTATCTTCGGAACATAAAAATATATTTTCTTATAAAATCCGAGAGCTTTCTGACCCTTTCTGAACAGACAAACTAAAATGTTTCCAGGCCCAGACACAAAAGAAAAGAATTGCTGAATTATATTTATTTATCATTATCATTATCTTTTTTTATTACTTTTTTCTTTATGCACAAATAGTATTTTTTGCCCCTGACCTTCTATTTCCTGTCCCCATTTACTCTCTCCTACATAAATAAATAAATAAATGAAGTCTGGCAAAAAAAAAAAAAAAAATAAAAAATAAAATAGAATTCAATTAAATCAATTAAAATCATGTAGGATTTAACACAATAAAAACTAATTAACTCGTCTAATCACCCCACTGTTCCCCTTAGCCTAAAACTGTATTAATAATTCAAAATCATTATTAATAATGAATGCTGCTTCACATGTCATTCAAAGATTTTTTTATTTTTTTTTTCAGGATGTTGTTATCTATTTATTCACTGACAGACACGTTTGATTTTTAAGAGATTTGGCATTACATTCCAAATTATGATTTACTTTACAAATTAATCGTTTTTTTTTTTTTCTGATTATTATTGTTAACAATAAATGTAACTGTTCTGTAAAACTGTTGTTTGTCATATAAAATGAACTAAGCATGGAATGTTGTTCTATACCAATGATTTATTCTTAATATTACTGATTAACTACAGTTACTACAGTTATGTTTACCACTGAACAATGCAATGAGGCCTTCCTACTTTTTATCAGTCAATAAAATCTGTCTCTGCAAAAAATACCATTGCCTCCACTGACTAAATTCATGCCCACTGAGGCATTTGTAAATAAATCCTTCATTTTAAACACACATTAAAGGTTCTGCTATCACTACTCATCAAGGTCTCTTGTCTACATCCACATCTTTTTATGTCTTTTTATACAAAAGAGCTGTTCTTCTCAGGCAGGGGATTAAAGGGTGGGGTTTTATTATGCCTCTTTCTCTTTCTCTCTCTGTTTCTGCTCGTATATCTAGTCTTGTATCTGGTTTAAAAACAACCATTCATTAATATCTCTACACTTACAATAAGCACCTTGATTTCTCAGTCTTTCTCTCATTTCTTACCCCTTCGTGTTTTATTGTCTAATCCTGTCTTCCACCCCCACCTCTCTTCAACCTACTAGATTATGGAACCATCCCCACAGAGTGACTGTTGTCTTGGTAACGGGCCCCACCCAGTCTAATTCAGAGGTGGCATCATGTACACTGAAAAATCAGGAAGAGGCTTATTCCTCGTCTTACTCAATATAATTTATCCCTAAATTCACTGTACATTCACAAACAACATAACTTGATATATACAATAGCATGTTATTTTGTTAAAATTATATATATATTACATATAATTCTCAAGCTTTTATTTTACCTCTAAATTAATTGAAGTGCATATTTCAAAAGATAAAGATGCCATAATATAAAAGTGGAAATCTGCAATTAATAATGCATAAGATAAGTGTTATGAATACAACAGTTCCTTTTTTAGATTATTATTAGACTAATCATTCTATGCCCCCCCCAAAAAAAGTCAATAGCAAAGGGGAAGCTTATTATTCCTACATATACAGTACACAAATTCAGTATTCTCATACAATAATAAAGTTAATACATTTTGCATTTCACAAAAACAACATTATGTCAACACTGGACCTTTTAATAAAAAGGTTACATCTCATGCTCAAGGACCCTTTTTTCAACCCCTTGTTGCTGTGGTAACAGCTGAATGTCATTTCAGGAAGCGTTTCCCATCTGTGAAGCCGTTCGGCATCCAGGAGACACCCCAGGCATTGAAGCAGAGACAGTATGTGTTGATCTATGGATTTTCACTGGTAAACACACCATCTTGCATCATCTTTTACATGACAGAGACATTCTCACTGTTTGGTCTGCGAAGCTGCCTTTAGGCATAACATAAATTAATTCACAGAAGCTCTAAGCAGGTAGTGGTTGACAGTACAGGGCTCTGGTGTAGTCCTGGAAAGCCAGTTTCCTTCAGATTTTAGCACCAATACCAAGGTTACCCATTTGTCTGTTATCTGATTGCAATTCTAAACACATTATGTACTGTAGCTTGCTGGGTTGTGTTTGGTTAGGGTTAAATCTAAACTCAGCAGGACATTGGTAGTCGTCCACAGACACCCTAAACATAGAAATCTTCTACATTGATAATGCTAACATGATTAGCTAATGATAACATTAAAATATATTTAGTTGAACTTCTTTTCATTGCATCAAGTAATAAAAACTGGACAAGTAAGTATAATATGAGGCAGCTTGTAATTCAAGAGGGATATTTGATACAAAATTACTGATTTGCTGATTTTGTGTCATTTGTTTTTTAAAAGACGTGTCCAGTTAAAATGTAGGTCTTACATTATAGAAAAGAAACAACACATTTCTGCATTTGATGGGGTTAGGGTTATTTGATGTGCATTGCAATGAGCCTTTGAGGAAATATTAGTGGCGCTTGCCTATGCAAAACTTGCTGCCAGGATGCTAAAGTGTCTTAGGAAGATTTATGTGGTTAATTTGTTTTTTGAGTTTGCACAGAGGCTCCATTTTTAAGTTTATGGCATTTCTTTCACTGGGAAAATCATAAATTCAGATGCTTTGGAAAGCAATAGCCAGACTTTCCTCAACAATCTGCACAATTTGATAACTTAGGGCTGCTTGATTATGATAATATGTCATAATTGTCATCTATTCCCTTTAAATTGTGATTATTAATTATGATTATCACAAATTACATTGAATGATGTTTATACCATTGTTTGGTGCAACTGCATGCCGTATTTTTATATGAAAATAAACAAGCTGAAAACACTTGAACTGAAAAACTTTGTGCTTTTCTATAGTATTAAGCCTCAAATGTATGTACAGTATACATAGGATTGGTTTCTTTTTTAAATTATAAAAATATGAATGGTATTAAAATGTTATACTAAAACTAAATTTGGGAAAAATCCTTAAGATAACCTTTAGAAAGAAAAAACGCATCTTAAGCACATGAATAAGTAGACCTTGAACAATTAATTGGCGCTTTGAACAATTACGTAATTGTGTCATCCATAATTGTAATCACGATTAGAAATGTAATTAATTGTGCAGCCCTATGATAACTGATAATTGTATCACTCATGTTCATACTGTAACACACACATACGACAAGAATGATGTGTTGTATTTATTATGTAGGCTCAAGGGTTTTCAAACCCCACTAATTCCAACAATGGTCCACATTAATAGCGATACTCACTACAAAGCACCACTAATTATATTACAGTGTAGTTTTTTTTTTTTGTCAGGATGCTTCTGGAAGAATGAGGTAATGCTCATAGGGGAATGGTCTTTGTTTGCAGAGTTGCATTTCTCATCTATCAAACCTGAGCTTTACGGGCTTTGTGCACATTCATCAGAATATGAGAACACCTTCCTCAGCAGCATCCTCATCATCTTTGAAAGCATGTGACTCCGTTGAGTGCTCTATATTAAAGTTTCAATAACTCCCTGTGGATATTACCAATGATGACAAATAACCTCAGATAAAAGACCCCATACAGAGAAAGTGCTACATAAAGATAAAGACAGTAATTGTCCAGGTAACTGAGCCAATGTGTTTATCACCTTCATGAACTCTATCAAATGGAGTATACTTTGAAAGACTACTCATTTGATTTCACGCATACACTAGGATAGTAAAGGGCAGCCTGACAACAGGCCCATCCCACCTTGACTTTGGTCTGTTAGGACACAAAGAGGCAAACTCAGACACGGCTAACATTTACTCTTTAGTCCACAGCAGCATTTCATGAGGAAGATAAGCTAAAGTCACAATCTTATGCCCCAACATCCTGTGAAAAGTCCTGGTGGTGAGAAAATGCTCAACCTTGAGGATGATATCCCAATGGTGCAATGCCAAAACTCTATGAGTGGGCCAGCACCAATCAATCTTAGACGTAGGCCTAATTTATGTTTCAGATGCCCTCAAGTCTTAACCTAGTTAGCATCCTTACACCTATTGACCAGAAGAACGCGAAACTAATATTAGAAACTCAATCTTGATGGGGCAGAGCCCGATTTTTACATCTTTGTGGGTTTGCTCTCCAAGCAAACTGTAGCGAGAAGCTAAACTGAAGTCTTTACAAAGGCAGTTTGAAAAATCCACCCTCCAGCAATCTCCAGCGGGACACTAAGGGGGAGAAATTCAAATGATGCAGTAGGCTTCTCTCTTGGTGATGAAGAATTAGTTCACACACTCATGGGTTTGTGTAATAACAGTTAATTGAATTATACATTGCTTATCTGCTGTATGCAAATGTTGAACAAAACATTAAATTATGCTACAAATGTTGTACTACCTTCGCCAGCTGAGGAAGTTTAACCTGCCACAGGAGCTGCTGAAACAGTTCTATTCAGCCATCATTGAGTCTGTCCTGTGTACTTCAATAACTGTCTGGTTTGGTTCAGCTACAAAATCGGACATCAGAAGACTACAGAGAATGGTTCGGACTGCTGAAAGGATTATTGGTGCTCCCCTGCCCAGCCTTCAAGAACTGTATACATCCAGAGTGAGGAAAATGGCTCAGAAAATCACTCTGGATCCCTCTCATCCAAGTTACCCCATCTTTGAACTTTTTGCCATCTGGCTGGCACTTCAGAGCGGCAAATACCAGGACAGTCAGGCACAAGAACAGTTTCGTCCACCAGGCAATCTACCTTATGAACAGTTAAATGTTTCCCACTTACGGAATAAAAATGAGCAATATCTTTATATTTATTTGTTACCCCTACATCCTAGTACATCCCTGCATCTTACTCAATTCTATTCCATTATCATCTATACCATCTATACCATATATAACTGTTTATACAAATAATTTATTTGCAATCTTGTGTTTTTATTTGTTTTTTGTCTATGTGTTCTGGTCTCTGTGCACTGGAAGCTTTTGTCACTAAAACAAATTCCTTGTATGCGCAAGCATACTTGGCAATAAAGCTCTTTCTGATTCTGGTTCTAAATGGTTTCATAAAGAACCCTTAACATCTGAAGAACCTTTACGTTTCAAACCAAAGGTTCATTGTTGCGAAAGAAGGTTGTTCAAATTATAAAAAGTTGAAAAATAGATGGTTCTTTAAAGAAACTTTGACTGAATGGTTATTTTGGAATCAGAAATGGTTCTGTGAAGAACCTTTTAAGCACCTTTGTTTTTAACAGTGTATGTATTTCACACTTTCAGTCTGATGTAGTAAAATGCAATTTTATCGGAAGAGTTGAATCATGTAGACAACAGGTTAAGTAAAAAATATTAAAATGCAACAGCACATGAATATAGCAAAATGCTCCTCTTAATGGTTATTTTTCTAGCTGGCTGATGAGCTTATGGACACTGAATGGTTATTTTGATGTCAATGCATATATGTTCACAAGCGTTCACATACAACGTTTACAAGCTTTACATGTTTTCCGCAGTCGTAAATACTGAATGAGCTTTTACATGAGACACTTCAAGTAAGTTGTACTGTAGGCTCTCTTATAAAATAACCTACCTTTTGATGTTAATTCATGGACATTTTTTACTATAGTAGTAAAGAGAAAGATTAAATGGGTTCACTTGCTACTTGAACTGAGGCACTAAAGCAACCGCACCTGCCGCATTACAGAGTGCCAAAACTGTATGTATTGTTTGTATTTCGTTATGAATTTTGAATAATTTTAAAGCTGATGCTTTGTTTATTAAAAAGGAACAAAGCACAAAGGTTTTTGCGATTACTGGATGGCAAGTGCGCATCAAATAATGAAGTTCACGCATTAACAGAACACAGCATAGACCTAAAATTTTATTAAGAAAAAGCCATATAATTAATTATTATAAATGAGAATTGTTAACAATAATGCCAATATCCACACAGCTGCCAGCTTTACCTGTTGTAGTTTGTTGCATGAAATAGATGCTGCTTTTCCTCATGTTCACTTCTTACAGCATGTCTCTGTCATGTCGTTCTCTCTCGCGCTGCACAACAAAGCTGCGTATATCAGGTATGTTAGCGCTGCTGCACAAGCAAAGATGAGGATGGTCTGAAACTCTTTTTTCCACTAAAACTTTTATGCGCATCATCTTTAATACACAGTTTAATAAAATACAGTTTAATACACGAAAAAATTTATTACATCCAAATTTTTAAGTTATAATATGTTAATACATAGGCCTAGTTGCCAATGGCGACTTCAGCAAAAACTTCACTCGCAATTTAATATTTTTGGGCGCAAATGCAACCATTTTAGTCGCAGTTTTGAGCCCTGTATTGTGAGTGTGTAAAGTGATAAACTATCTGTAAACTATACAACTGAAAATGAGTGCAGTATTATTAAATCAATTATAATTAAATAACAGCTCTACTGAAAAGGTAGCTAAAGGGGTAGATAGATAGAAAGCTGTTTGTTTAAGGTATTAGGACATCAGCGTCAATTCTTAGAGCATGAGTACATCTGCAATTGTACAATTCACAGGACATTTCGGCACAAATGTATTTAAAGTTTCATGTATTGTATGAATTAAATTACAAATATTTTAAGATATTTTAAGAGATGTTTTATTTGTGTGCTTTACATGGGTTCCATAAGCTATTTCAATGGTTTTCAAAAAGTGGCGAGAACAAAGTTGACTTGTGGTGGGGGACATGTACCACCCATTCTATACACAAATTATGCTTGTACCATAAACTGTTTTTCCCTTTATTTATATTTTAATTAGAATATATTTAAATATATTTTGTAATAGCAATTTATTGAATTATGCATGGCATATCTGCTGTATGTAAATGTAAAACATTAAATAAAAAAATCCTTACTGTTTAAGTCCCACCCTCATCTGGTTTGATTCAAACAAAAATAGACAGGTCTATAACTATTTCACTCGCCCACACAGAATTCACAAACCCCTTGCATGTAAATTTCTATCTTTTTTCTTTTTTGTTTTCATTTTATTTTCCAGTGGTGGGGGTGGGTTCATTGCACTACAGAAAATCAGTCAAATACTCATTAGTACAGTCAGCAGAAAAACAGATGCCTGCTCAACAAATCCCTGCTTGGATTAAACTTCAATCACCCTGCATCCTCCTTCACCACCCCATCCACCACCGCCCAAGTGGGGCTGGGATAGAAGGGGAGACATATCAATAATGCAAACATAATTGAACTTGCATGGTCCCTTATTGCCTTCCTGAGTTCCACCTAGAAAGCTAAACCACATTGTTTAATTGCTGCTAATTCAGCTCAAAGTCAGTGTTCCAGTAGCATATTACAAAACAAATTTGAAAAAGTGGTGAAAAATTCCTGTGAATATACTTAAGCTATATCAGAAGTACCCTAATATTTTCACCCATTATTTATATTTCTTTTTAGTCGGTTTATATTATTAGATGAGGTACAAAGATTACATTTTTATCTAAAGATTGAATTTTACATTTTTACACTTAGATTTGGTTGTTGATGTTAAACTTCAAGCAGCACTAAAAGGTTTGTGCAATAAATAATTGCCAGCTGAGCATTCAAAACCAAATTATGGATGCTTTTAAATCAAAATTGTTAATACTGTAATCAACCACAACCATATTTGTTCATATGTATTTTATGGTGATATTATATTTTAATGTTTGATTGTAGTGTTATTTTATTGTTGTTGGTAATGTTGCCACTGTTTTGGATAAATATTTGATGACTAATTTAAAATATGGGTTCTGAAGAAAAACTATTTTTGAACCATTGTCTTAATTAATTATATGTCCCTATATCTTATAAGCTTTCTCTTATCATATGAGGTGTACCAATATTATGAAGTTATGTGGGATTTTACAAATCTCTAGTTGCTTTGCTTGTTTTTATTAGAACTGTTGGTGGAGGTCAAAGTCTGTGTAAAGCTATGTTAAAATATGTGTTCAGAGTTTGTCACACAACAGAAAAAGGTGTTATTAACCACCCAGACACTCTTGAGAGACAAAACTCTTGGAAAAATAAGCAGGACTCTCTGCTCTCAAACACTGTGGGCGTGTCCACTGTCTGCATTGAAACCACGCCCACTCGCGGGAAACCTGCCTTCTTTCTCAACAGTCAAAGATCACTAAAACCTTAATGGATTTTTCATATCATTGTTTTTGGGAAATTTAAATAATGAGACTGAGCTGTTTTGTATATTGTTGCAACCAGGTAATATGCATTTGCGTAAATGGAAGGCACAGCTAGCTAGCAAAATGTAGACTGTAGTAAAGAATGGTGACAGTAACTCGAGAGTGAACAGGAGAAACAGTGACGTAATACACAGTAGTTATTATAGTGTTGGGGCGGGGAAGTCATGGCCTAGTGGTTCGAGAGTTTGACTCCTAAAACTAAGGTTGTGGGTTTGAGTCTCAGGCTGGCAAATGACTGACCACTGCTCTTGATGTGTGTTCACAGTGTGTTCACTGCTGTGTGTGTGTGCATTTCAGATGGGTTAAATGCAGAGCACGAATTCTGAGTATGGGTCATTATACTCGGTTGTATGTCGCGTCACTCACTTTTTTTCATTGGGTAATCGAGCCACTGTTTTAGCCCCGCCCAAAAAAATCATGAACATAGAATTGGTGAAAAACTGTTTAACAGTTTAACTCCACAATTCAGTACTTAATACTTCATAGTCTTTTTAATGTGTTTCAGCAATACATTTCTAACATTTATAATAGGTTTAGAAATTGTTGTTTTTATTAAAATGTAAATTATGTTTTGGTCTCCTAAATCTCACAAACATCCTTTTCCTTTTTTAAATAATTTTTAATAGCCATTATATAATATGTTTATTAAGGACCATCAATTAGCGCACACAAGGTAGGCTGTACTACCCTTGTGGAGACAAACAAAGACATGCATGCACACACATCCACATAGGGTTCCATAAAAATCCTGTGGTAAACCATGATGTTGTTTCTTATATTGCACATATATGTGTAGAGCCTACTCAAGCATACACACAAAGGGCAGCGGACCCGCCCCACACTCAACGTCAGACACATGGAACAAAGGTGTTCCACATCAAGAGATGCTTAATGCTTTAGATATTATTACACTCACAATAGTCTTAATTCTACACTATTAAACACCCTAAATATGTGCTGTATGTTGCATTTTTGACCATTTTTTTTTGTATAGATCTTTTTTGGGGGGGCGAGGGGGGGTATATTCATTGGGTAGTAGGCTAATACAACATCTATACTGTATCATTTAGAATTTTATTGTATTATTATTTTTTATTTTTTATTTTTTTTTTACGTGTGATAAACGATTTTGAACTTGATTAAATGGAACATACCCATGGAGGAAACAAAAGAAAAAAAAAATGGAAAGGGTGGGCAACTGTCAGTCCAAAACACTGTAATCAGCAGATGAATAGAAATATACAATTCTTGTATAGACTTCTCATGTTGTGAAGTGGGAGGAGATTTTAT
The DNA here is from genome assembly GCF_003368295.1 of Carassius auratus. Taxonomy (NCBI): domain Eukaryota; kingdom Metazoa; phylum Chordata; class Actinopteri; order Cypriniformes; family Cyprinidae; genus Carassius; species Carassius auratus. Next base: position 25,246,516 of record NC_039249.1, on the reverse strand, counting down.
GAAATAACAAATAACAATAAAAATGAGAAGAAACCTGCTAAGCACTTCTCCTGAACAAACACGCCCATCTTCATCTCAACACAGATTACTCATAAAAACAAAACCATAAGCATGCCTTGAAAAATCAAGGATCCAACCCACGGCAAAAAACAAATACAAAACATAAACATGCACAAGACTTGCCACCTGTCTCTCAGCCAACCTCTTGAGAATGATATCAGGGTTGCACATTTAAGCTGCAGTTACAAAGAAAACCAACACCTTTACTTTGTTTTTCAAATCAACAATACTTGCTCAGGTAGATCACCAACAACTACAGCTCACTCAATTCCAAACTGTACTTATGATATACATATATCAAATAAACTGTATTTAACTGTAAATACTGGAATTTTAGCATAAACAGAATCAAGAACTTTCACAAATATTTAGATCCTCTGATACTACGTCTAGTGAAGCCCATGTTTACCTTTTTTGGCCGCCTCCTCCTTCCTCCAAGCCCATTGAGTTTGTCTGTAGCCTCCATCCTGAGATGGGACTGAGTGTCTTCATTCATTACACTCTGAAAGGGGTCAGCGTAACACTCTTGTTGGCTTTTCTGAAAAGTTAAGTACTCAATAAGTCCTTGGTTCAACCATCCAAAGAAGATCCCCTCCACTCTCTGTAGTCTCCTAGTTCACAGTGATGGTAGTAACAAATAAAGAGCAAGGGACTGGAAAGGGGGAGTGGCCAAAAGAGGGAGAGAGAGAGAGAGAGAGAGCGACAGAAGCTGGCCGCTAAAATAAAGAGGGTGATGGGTTTGGAGGGAGGAGGGAAGCACAATGGTATCACCATGGTAACATCTCCCACCAGTGTTTATTGGGAAGCACAGCCAGTCCCCGTTGCCACCCATGTGTGTGTGTGTGTATATGTGTGTGTGTGTGTGTGTGTCTATTTTTTAATATCTTAATGGCTACAAATGGAATAACAGGCTTGAAAAAGGTAAAGGGTGAATGTCAATTTTGAATGTTAAACTATATGTATAATAGTATACAGTCTTTGTTGTGCTGTGTTAAAATGAAACATTATATTTCCTTTAACTAAAAGTGAATACGTTTTTCATTACAGTTAGGTGAATATTATAGTTATTCAATAAAGAATTACTATTTAGAATAAGAAGAACTACAAAAAGTACAAATGTGCAGATCCATTAAACAAAAACATACCCACAATAGCAAACAGTAAAACCGTGAAGGCAAGATATTGTCAAAATAACCTTAGTAAACTGTGAAATGAGCTCTGTGTGATCTTTACACAGAAGAGATGCTGCTCATGTTAATGATTGCCCCTGGTCATGTCCCATTGCAACACAGCTGACAGAACATCATTACAAATCACAGCTGCTGCTTTAACAACAGTAGTGCTGAGGAGGTTATTATACTATTATTCTAAAGTGAAATTAAAATAGACATAAAATTAAGCAGTCTTATTAGTTAACAAAAACATAACACTTTTGCCAATTTAGTTTTTATCAAATAATTTTTTTTTTTTAAATCATATCCCCCTCAGCCCTCCCGATGAGGGTTCGACGCCATTGGCAGCCAGGGGAAGGCTGGTGCTCTAATAAGGAAGCTAAGGACAGCAGTCTCTAGCATCAGTACTAGAGTGGTTCTTGAGGCCAGGCCTTAGGTCTGCATGCACAGCTCTTAGCTGACCACCGTTATTCTTATTTTGACTTTGTTTTCAATTTGAATTAAGATCTACCATACTGGGAATTGGGAATTGATAAAAAATAAAAACCATATCAAATTGTCTGTAAACTTCGAGCGCCAACTTCCCGCTCTCTCTCGTGATACCAGTAAGGAAGTGACTAAAACTGCAATTCATCAACTAACCGCTTGAGGCTGGCTGCAGAAGGGAGTCAGTCCCATAGACTCCCCATGTTAAAATGCCCAACTTTACAGCAAAAAAGACATGTTTACAGCCTGGTGCTAAAAATTATTTTGGTCTAAAAAGCAAATTTTGCCCTTCAAGATAACTCATCCGTTTAAATTATATTAAGACTTAAAGTTCTGCATAATTAAGGGTGTGGTCACTTGAGTGACAGGTGGATTGCCATTGCTGACACTGCCGTCATGCTAAGTGGGCGTGTCTTCAGCAAGTAGCTCCCGCCTTTTTTCCCAATTTTTGATTGTCCTGGAGAGTCACGCGGTGACGCACTGCCAAGATGGCAACGGCTCGCTCTGCACACTTTAGGCTTCAAAAACACACTTCAGGAGTCTACAGGTGACGTCACGGACACTACGTCCATGTTTTTATACAGTCTATGGTAAACTTAGAACAATCAGTCAACTAGACACATTCTCTGTTATAGATAAATAGAATAAAGTCCTTTTTATAAAGTGAAAATTTATTTAAGCAATGAGGGCTAAAACATTTATATTTGCCTTTCATTTAAACGCTGAATGAATGCTGAAAGGAGATTGATATTGACAGACAAACAGTAGACTGCACAAGATTCGATATACAGGAATTTAATTGCCACGCTTCTAAAAGTTTCCAACAAAGTGACTTTGTTGTGTCCGCCATACCAGTCAGACCACCTGAATTTTCTGGCACCCAAAGGTTGTTAGTATCATGCTTGGGATTACAGACAGATGGGAAGGTGGATGAGAGTGTATGTACATCCACATCATAACCACATCAAAGACAAATTTTCAGTGATGACAATTTTTAGACTACCAAACATCTTGCCTTTCTATCTAAAACAAAGTAATGTTGTGGCAGGCTCAAATGTAATAAAACATTTGAAACTGTATTTGAAATTTGTATTGTATATGACAGAGCAGATTTTCTAGCAAACCACAAAATATATAATGCATGCATTAAAAAATGTTGGTATATTAGGAATGAATTAGTGCTTTCAAATGATTGATCACATCCAAAATAAACGTTTTTGTTTACTTAATATATGTGTGTGCATTGTGTATATTTATTATGTACAGTATATATAAATACATACACATACAGTATATATTTTGAAAATATTTACACGTTTTATACATTTCGATATTTATATTCTTATATTTTATATATAAATATATATTAAATATATAAACATATTATATTTTTATTAAATATATACATGTGTTTGCATTTATATATACATAATAAATATACATCGTAAACAGACATATATTATGTAAACAAAAAACTTTTATTTTGGATGTGATTAATAGCAATTAATCATTTGAAGGCACTAGAATGTACTAATAACAGTTACTAAAGTAGGCTAAATGAGGCCTCAATAATTGTGTAACTTCTCTTCAATTAATATAGTGCAGCTGTCATGCACTCAGACACACATGCTCCCCAAGGTTTAGTACTATTACGTGTGCATCAGTGAGCCTATTCATCGATTTCTATGGGCTCAATACTGAAAAGCAATAAAAGATAAAGTGCAGTCCCCACTGCATTCAAACAGTATCTAAATGAGTAACTGCATACTTAATGTGTTTCAACAGAATCAGTGTAAATTGATGTGATCACTGCTCTGCATGTTCAAAAAAGCGGATGTAAGAAATGGAGATCAAAAACAGACAATATATATATATATATCACATCAGCATTTTTTCAGTAAAACATCTTAACATTCCTAAATAATGATAAATTAAATTACATAGGACAAAGTATTTTTTATTAAAACTAAGTGACTTTACGCTTGAAACATAAACATATTTTAAGCATAAACTCACTTAATTTGTATAATTTAGTTGGTTCTTGAACAGCTATTAACAACACCGCACATCAGAAACCCTCTACTTCAGGTCAGACTGTTTTCAAGAGGTCTGATTAAAGACCTTAGGGTAACAACAGAGTGAACAATGTGAAAAGTTTGTGTATAGCACAACACAAACAAATAAAGATGCAGCTTCACCTCCCCCAGCTTACTCGACAGAACGAACCCCATGTTTCCCTTCCCCCTTTCTCCCCCACAATCAAATCAGCTAAACCAAATGGGTTTAGGGGGCTGACCAAACTGGACTACCAGCCATTAGCGGCTTATGAGGTTGACCCAACAACTAACTGGCTACCATGTTTGTAGCTGACACAGAAAAGGTGTATTTCTTGCTGAATATTTTGTTACCCTTTTTAAAAGTATTTGTTTGTTTGTAACAAATGTTGTTTAATAATTGAATGTTTATTTGAGTATTGTATATGTTTAACAATTGCCAATAGTGACACCTACTGGTGAAAATATGTAGCATTGTACGTATGTAGGTCACATGGTTTGATAAGCTGCATTGAGCATTGGGAAAGCACGAGGTGATCACGAACGGAGAAGTGTAAGATCGTAAGAAGTAAAAGATTAATAAGATTGTTTGTTAAGAAGATCTCTAATGTCTCCTGAATCCTGATTGGAAAGCACACGGTATGTTTGTTTGTGTTTTGGTTAATTTTGTGTATAATTTAAGGTATTTTGTGTATTAGTATGTTTAAGCCATATGATTAATCTACAATGTAATGTAAAATGACTTCATCACAAATGTAATTGCAATTTTATTTTTTATTCTTTAGTTTTTCACGGTTCTCAGATGTTTGTGATGACAAGGGGACAGACATTAAAACTGAAAATCTGAATCTGAAGGCATCAGTTGAAGCGTGTTTATTTTCTAATCACGGAGAAAAACTTCAGGAGCCGTTATAGTGAAAAACGTGCATTCACGTCCTCTAAAGTGCAAGAATTCATCGTGAAAAATTAAGAGTTGCCAGCCCTCGTGGTGATCCAGTTGACCCGGTGGAAAATAGCAGCCGTCAGTGGAGGTGAAGATGTCGTCATTCAGGGAGCAACGCGATTTCGTCGTATTGAAACTCCATCTTGCTTTTCGCGTGACTGAATTCCTTTCTGTGTAGAAGAGCAGCGCAAGGAGTAATTTTGCAGTGACAACCGATAGCCACAAGGCGGCGACATTGCAAAGTTTGGACAATTCAGTCATCAATAAGAGTTGATACCCTTGGATTTAGAGGTCAGACTGTATTTTTTCAGCTTGAAAAATTAATTTCTTGGTTGATGTTGCATTAACATTTATTCTAATTGAAATTGTATGCAAATGGTTGAAAAAAGTTTTTGCATTTAATACTTTTCTGAGTTGAGATTAATGTGTAACTTGTTTAATAATTGACATTGTACAATTTCAATGTGTTAGTACAGCTGGCTATTAGAGTTTAAGGTTGAATAATTTTGTGGGTTAAACCAAGTTACCAACATGGATGTAAATAGATCAGACAGTGTCTTAGACCAAGTCATTCAAGCTTTTGAAGATGAAAAAGCACAATTAGAGGGGAAATTAGAAACTGAAATTGATGTCTCAGAAAGACAAAAATATGAAGAACGCCTTGCAGAAATTAATGCAGATTTGCAAGCTAATAAGACAAAACTTCAAGGGTCATCATCACAAGTTGAGCAAGAAGTTAGGCGTTCAGAAAGAGAAAGACGTCCAACAGAAAAAATGCTTGAGTTAAGACGTGATGAGTTAGCAAAAAGAGAAAGGAAGTTTATGTTCACATACTTAAACTTTAAAGCTGAAGCTCAGTTTATCAGATCTAAACTGAAAGAACAATGCTCTAAAACCGAGTTAGGTGATATGATAGTGACTGCAGAAAAACGTGAAGCAGAGTTAAAACAAACCTATGAGAGTATTCGTGCAATGAACGTCCCATCTCAAGATATAAGAAGGAAAATGGATAGCTGCACTTCAGTAACTAGTGAAGTAACTGTACTGTTGAAAAGACGTTGCGCAGAAGTTGACACTAAAGACTTTGATTCGGAGGCTGTAAAAGAAACACTCCTCCAGTTACTGCAAAGAGATGACGCCAAGTCAATTTATGGATCAACTGTGTCGAGAGCTGAAAAAGAAAGTCAGCAGGGAAGTCATATGTCAGTAAAGAGCGGAAGCAGCGGCACGCTTAGCTGCAAAACGTGCTGAACTAAATTGAGAAAAAGAAATCTCAGCTCAAAGAAAAGAGGTGCTAGCCCAACAGGAGAGGTTAAAAATGCTGGAGGAACAAAGGGATCTTGAAGTCATGGAAGCTGAATATAGTGTGTACGCAGAAGAGGAATCAAGATTGAACGCTGAAATAAGAGAAACAAACGAAAAATGTGCTTTGCCTCCATGTCAGCATCCGCTGCAACACAATAGCCATTCATGCACCAAGGTTTCAACCTTTCAACCTTTAGCTCAACCGTGCTCTGAAAATAAGCTAGAGACTAAAGTAGATGAGGTTGTATTAGTGAAAGCACTAACAGAATCCCTGGCAATGACCAAACTTCCAGCTCCAGAGCCATTCACCTTTACAGGTGACCCACTCAAGTTCATTGAATGGCGCACTTGTTTTAAAGCTTTAATTGAAACAAACTGCACAACTTCAGCACATAGGCTCTTCTATCTAAAAAAGTACATAAGTGGAGATGCTCTTAGTGTACTAGAGGGAACATTTTATAGGAGTGATGAAGATGCATACACGCAAGCTTGGGATGCCCTGAATAAACGCTATGGACACCCTTTTGTAGTTCAAAGAGCATTTAGGACAAAGCTGAGTAACTGGCCAAAAATAGGACCTAAAGAATCACTGAAATTGAGGGAGTTTAGTGATTTCCTTATCTCCTGTAAAAATGCAATGCCTCATGTACATGGTTTGGGAGTTTTGGACGATTGTGAAGAGAACCAGAAATTGCTTCAGAAACTTCCTGACTTTATAACAACTCGCTGGAATAGGCATGTCAGTAAAGCACTCGATGATGAAAAGCCATACCCAAGTTTCGCTGAGTTTTCAGACTTTGTGGCAGAAGAGGCACTTATTGCATGTAATCCTGTTTCCTCTCTACATGCTTTAAAACATGCAGATGAAAGGTTTGGAAAGGAGCAAAAACGTTTCAAAGCCAGTTCTCTGATGCAAAATGTTAAACCCATTGCAAAGAACTTTAATGCATTGGAAAGAGAAACCAGTACCAAACTCAACCCTTCTGCTACTCGAGATAAAAGACAACTAGAATGTATCTGCTGTCAGCAAAATCACGTCATATACAAATGTGAAAAGTTTGCGGCAATGCCTCTTGAGGAGAAGAAAAGGTTTGTCATCAACAACAAGATGTGCTTTGGTTGTCTGAGAGTCGGCCATATCTCCAAAAACTGTAGAAAGCGAGCAACTTGCAACATCTGCAGGCAAAGTCATCCCTCTCCACTTCATGAAGAACGTTTTCAAGGAGGAAAACCAGAAGCTTCATCTGACGAAAGGGCTTCCATTAGCTTATGTAGTGTGGGAATGGACAACTATAATCGCACTTCAATGATAGTTCCAGTATGGCTCTCTTGTGCAACAAAGGACAGCCCAGAAATTCTAGCCTACGCATTTCTGGACACGCAGAGCAGTAATACATTCATCAATCAGGACATCTGAGACAAACTTCAAGTACACACAGAACCTGTGAAATTAAAGCTGTCCACAATGACTGATCGCGCTACGATAGATGATTATCAGAGAGTAGATGGGCTAAGAGTGAGAGGCTATAGTTTGCAAGAGTACATTGAGTTGCCACCAGTTTACACTCAAGACTACATTCCCTTGGAACGAGATAGCATTCCTACTTGCAAAAAAGCTCAGAAATGGACCCACCTGCTCAGTGTTGCAGACAAAATGCCAGATCTATTGGATTGTCCTGTAGGGCTTCTAATTGGCTATGATTGTCCAAGAGCTCTAAAGCCAACCCAAGTGATATCAGGGAATGATAACGAGCCTTACGCAGTTAAAACAGACTTAGGGTGGAGTATAGTGGGATCCATAGCTCCCAATAGTTGCTCTAGAGATGTAACAGGGTTCTGTCATCGCATATGGGTGAAGGAACTCCCAGCTATAACACCTGCCTCTATAATCAGGACATTAGAAGCTGACTTCCGGGATACAGATTCAAAAGAGAGGACAATATCTCAGGAGGACATTCAATTTCTTCAACAGTTGGATGAAAGGGTTCAACACAACAGAGAAGGACATGTGGAAATGACCTTACCTTTCAGAAAGCGTCCTCAGTTGCCGAACAATAAGAAGCTTGCTGTGGTTCGTTTGAGATATTTGAAAAGGAAAATGGAGAGAAGTCCTAAGTACAGAAAGGACTATGTGAGATTTATGGACAGTGTCTTTAGAGATGGAGATGCTGAAGAAGCAACTACCACTGGAAAAGAAGACAGTACATGGTACATCCCACACCACGGGGTGTACCACCCAAGAAAACCAGAGAAAATAAGAGTGGTATTTGACTGCTCAGCCAAATTTGAAGGCACATCTCTAAATGACCACTTACTCACAGGGCCAGACTTAACAAATACTCTGACTGGAGTGCTGTGTAGATTTCGTGAGCATCAGATTGCTATTGTTTGCGATGTGGAGAAGATGTTCAATCGCTTTCATGTCAATCTAGATGATCGTGATTTCCTGAGATTCCTATGGTGGGAAGAAGGGAACACTGAAAAGGAACCCAAGGAATATTGCATGCGAGTTCACATTTTTGGAGCAGCATCCTCTCCAGGGTGTGCGAACTATGGCATGAAATATCTAGCCAGCAAATATGAGAAGGACTACCCACTGGCAGCAAGCTTCATTCGCAAAAACTTCTATGTGGATGATGGTTTGAGATGTTTTGGCCAAAGGAAAACTGCGCTTACACAAGTTTGTGTCCAATAGCAGAGAAGTTTTGAATGCAATTCCAGAGAGTGAACGTGCCAGTGTAGTAAAGGATGTTGATCTGAACTACAATGAGCTTCCAATGCAGAGTGTACTGGGAGTAAAGTGGAACATAGAGACTGATACATTCTCATTTAAAGTCGACCTTACTGAAAAGGCTGCTACTCGAAGGGGAATTCTATCAGTGGTTGCAAGTGTGTACGACCCATTAGGTTTTCTTGCTCCCTACGTCTTTGTTGGAAAAAGAGTGCTCCAAGAGATGTGTAAACGAGGAGTAGGATGGGATGAACCTCTTCCCTCTGATCTGAAGCCAAAGTGGGATACATGGCTCCATGACTTGGAAAATCTCCAAAGGATTTGAATACCAAGATGCTTCATTCCTGAAAATATGGGCAAAATCAAACTGCATCATTTTTCAGATGCCAGCAGTGAAGGTTATGGACAGTGTTCATATATCAGGACTGTTGCTGATGAGCAAGTGCATTGTGCGCTGGTCATGGGAAAGGCCAGAGTAGCCCCTACAAAGGTTTTCAGAATACCACGCCTTGAGCTGACTGCAGCCACAGTTTCAGCATCAGTAAGTCATCTTCTTAGAGAAGAGCTAGATCTGGAGATAAATTAGTTTTTCTGGACGGATTCCCAGATAGTATTAGGGTATATCAAGAACGAAGCCAGACGCTTTCATGTTTTTGTGGCTAATCGTGTCCAGAAAATAAGAGACTCTACAGATCCAAAGCAGTGGTTATATGTGGAAACCAATCAAAATCCAGCAAACTGTACATCTAGGGGTTCCAAGGTGGCAGACCTAATTGACTCAAGTTGGTTGAAAGGCCCAAAGTTTCTATGGGAAAAAGAAATTGTTACTCATATAACTTCACCAAAGCTTCTTGTAGGTGACCCTGAGGTAAAGGTCCTGAAAACAGATGCCTGTGTAAGAGACAACTTTCTTGAAAGACTAACAAGAATCTCAGATTGGAAAACAGCAATCAAAGCTATAGCTAGAATCAAAAGACTTGTGAAAAGAGACAGATCAGGGTTCATTAGTGTAGAGGAGAGAGAGAAAGCGCTTTTGTGCTCATCAAGGCAGCACAACAAGAAGCCTTTGAAGAAGAACTGAAATGTCTCAGTCAAAACCCTGCTAAGCTACCGAAGAATAACAGGTTATACCAACTTGATCCTGTTCTCCAGAATGAACTGCTCAGGGTTGGAGGACGGTTAAGAAAGTCTAACGCAGCATTGGAGTTGAAACATCCAATAATTCTTCCTAAGGAAGGCATTGTCACACAGCTGATACTTGACCATTGCCACAAGAAAATTCAACATCAAGGTCGAGGTCAAACCTTAAATGAGCTCAGATCCAGTGGATATTGGATAATGGGTGCAAGCAATGTAGTGGCCAAATACATCAAAAATTGTGTTACATGCAGAAAGCTGCGCAGACCAGTTGAAGAACAGCGCATGGCTGACCTTCCAGCTGACAGAGTAGAACCATCACCCCCATTCTTGTATTGTGGTATTGACTGTTTTGGTCCCTTCTACACGAAACAAGGTCGGAAAGAATTCAAACGGTATGGTCTGTTGTTTACGTGCCTGAGCTCCAGGGCTGTACATTTAGAAATGTTAGAAGATCTCACTACTGATGCATTTCTGAATGCTTTAAGATGTTTCATAGCAATCAGAGGAGCCGTGCGACGGATCAGATCCGACCAAGGCACAAATTTCATGGGAGCAAGGAATGAGCTGGAGAAAGGTTTGAAGGATCTAGACCAAGAGAGGATCTCTACCTATCTTGCAAGCAAACAGTGTGATTTCCTTATGAATGTTCCTGAAGCAAGCCACATGGGGGGTGTGTGGGAACGCCAGATAAGAACAGTAAGGAGTGTGATGAATGCTGTTCTGGCACAAGCTAAAGGTAGACTGGATGACACCTCATTAAGGACATTCTTCTACGAGGCAATGTTAATCGTGAATAATCGTCCGCTTACCACTAACACAATAAATGACCCAGAGAGTCTTGAGCCCTTGACTCCTAATCATCTGCTTACGATGAAGACATCAGTGCCTCTGCCTCCTCCTGGCAAATTTATTTGTGAAGATCTGTACGCTAGGAAAAGGTGGAGAAGAGTGCAATACTTGTCAGAGCAGTTTTGGAGCAGGTGGCGTAAAGAATACCTGGCCAACTTAAGCCTCAGACAACAATGGCACAAACCTAGAAGAAATGTTCAAATTGGAGATGTAGTTATTGTCAAAGAGGACAATGTTCACAGAAATGAATGGAGGTTAGCTAGAGTTGTTGAGACAAGTGCAGATGATGATGGGCTTGTAAGAAAGGTTAAACTCCAAATGGGACAAAGTAAGTTAGGTATAAAGGGTGAGAGATTGACACAAATAACTCTTTTGGAACGTCCAATTCAAAAAATAGTGGTAATAGTTGAGAACAATTCCTAAACTACGAGTATACACACAGTTGTCTTAACATACAGAATAGTGTTGTTCAAAGAAAATGAAAATAACTCTTATGTTGAAAGTGTTGAAAGAAGAATGAAAGTTAACTGACAGCTTATAGGAAAATTACAGGCTTAATTGATTTCAGTTAAAAGGTAGTAATTTCATAAATCCTTGTAATTTTGGTGGCAGTGTAGCTGACACAGAAAAGGTGTATTTCTTGCTGAATATTTTGTTACCCTTTTTAAAAGTATTTGTTTGTTTGTTACAAATGTTGTTTAATAATTGAATGTTTATTTGAGTATTGTATATGTTTAACAATTGCCAATAGTGACACCTACTGGTGAAACTATGTAGCATTGTACGTATGTAGGTCACATGGTTTGATAAGCTGCATTGAGCATTGGGAAAGCACGAGGTGATCACGAACGGAGAAGTGTAAGATCGTAAGAAGTAAAAGATTAATAAGATTGTTTGTTAAGAAGATCTCTAATGTCTCCTGAATCCTGATTGGAAAGCACACGGTATGTTTGTTTGTGTTTTGGTTAATTTTGTGTATAATTTAAGGTATTTTGTGTATTAGTATGTTTAAGCCATATGATTAATCTACAATGTAATGTAAAATGACTTCATCACAAATGTAATTGCAATTTTATTTTTTATTCTTTAGTTTTTCACGGTTCTCAGATGTTTGTGATGACAAGGGGACAGACATTAAAACTGAAAATCTGAATCTGAAGGCATCAGTTGAAGCGTGTTTATTTTCTAATCATGGAGAAAAACTTCAGGAGCCGTTATAATGTTCAAAAAAGCGATTATAATTTTGCTTTTAAGAACTGGTATCTCCAGCAAGATGGTCTACAAATTCAGTAGTCCAGCTAGTTAACTACACTAAATAGCTAATGAGGAGCTTGTTTCAAACACAGCTACATTACCACAGTAAGGTGATTTCAGTTATAATTTCCAGTGAGGAAAAGTGCCATTTGAATATATTGGACTGGAGTGAAGGACCAATCTACAATAGGATTCTTTGTTAATATTGCACTGATGTTTTATATGACCTATAACCAGACCAAAATGGAAAAGTTAATTGCATTTTCTGTGCTGAAAACATTTTCAGACATTTTCAAAATCTGTGCTTGGATAAATGAAAGATGGTATGAGACAGACTGTGTATGTGTATATGTATGAGCATGTGTCTGGGCACCTTGATCCCTGCTGGAAAACTTTCAGGCCCGGGGAAAATGTGTTGCCATAGAGACACATCTAGGTGAATATCCATAGCAACTGCAGCTGAAATCGAGAGTCAATATCATAATATGAGCAATATTAGGGAAATATGATGGGGGAGCAAAGCAGAGTGTGTTTTAAGAGAAGATTTAGTAGCCTAAATGGCTAAACATTTTTTAGTTAAATCTCAAAATTGTCCTATTGGTTGACTGTCCCAAGCATTGTTCAATAGTTTTTTTATATAAATGAAAAAAAGCAAAAGTTACTTTTTTTGTCCTTTGGTGTGACACCCATAAATTATATATATATTTTTAAATTAAAAACGTCTCCAGGTTACATATGTAAACCTAGTTCCCTGTGGGAATGAGATGATGCGTCGAAATGTTATGGAAACGGCTTGAGCGTGACCACGCTCTGAATCATATGTGTAATCAGTCCAATGGAAGGGCGAGACGTCATAGGCAGGTGTCGCTACATTACCACAGAAAGCTATAAAACCACATGATGTGGAACCGGTGTCAACTTCTAGGAATGAAGCAAGTGCTCACAGGGATGAAGGAAGTATGGCCCTGAGATGCAGTGTCTCATTCCATCCAGGAACTAGAGTTACATATGTATCCTGGAGATGTTCCCCTTCAGGAACTTGAGCTGCGTCGAAAAAGCTATGTGAACGAGAATGCCCACACCGCCAGACTTGCAAATCCCTGTCTAGTGTGGAAGATCACAGCTAGGATAGGAGAACAGAAGAGCCAGGAGTGGCTCGCATATCCAGGCCACGGAATCTGATGATCGGGTCGACTGATCCTTGACCCCCAAGGAGAGGGGAGATCAGAAGACTCAAGGCTATGGAATAGTGTCCCAATCCACCACTTATCATAACCTTCTCTGACCAGAGGCCTTGACCTCAGTGACCATGTAAGAAACATGTAAGAAGAGGGTGTCTTCCCACTGAATGGCCACCAAGAAGGGCATGGTAGGCCGCAGTGGCCGCCACAAAGACTTCTAGGCAGGAGTGGGTCAAAATTGCGGATAAATAGGCCTGCAGGAACTCCTGAACTGTACCAACCAGGCAGTAGATTGGGTCAAGCTGGCAGTCTTCCGTGCATACAGTTTTCTCATTGAGGGAGCTCTGGATTGGAGGATGGTCTTAACAACCTTGGTTGAGAAACCGAAAGCTACAACTTCCACAAATCTGTGCGGGGTGGAATATCCTGCCCTGCACCTGTGAGAGGAGATCCCTCCTATGGGAATCTCCCATGGAGAGCCGTCGGGAAGGGAAATCAGGACCAAGACTCAATAATACTTTTTCAGAAATTTTTCAGTGTGCAGACTTCACTTCTTTATTTGTCTAAATCAGGACCGAGAACCATACTCGTCTGGCCAGAACGGGGCTACTAGCAGCAGATTGACCAAGTCCTGGCCCTCTCTCTCTCCAGAATTCACGAGAGCAGAGCAATTGGGGGAAAGGTGTACAGACGAAGCCTCGGCTGTGTTTTAGTGCCCTAAGCATGGCCAGCATCTCCAGGCAGTTTATATGTCATGTCAAATGGCACCTACTCCATAGACCGCGGGCAAGGTGGCCACTTATGAATGCACCCCATCTGGTGAGGGACACATCTCTCACTAGCGTTATGTGGGGACAAGGAGGATCTATCACCGGGCACTGAGATAGAAACCAAGTTTTCCTTCACATATCTAAGGCAAGTAGGCACCTCTGCGTGACCTTGAGCATGCAAATTAGGTTTCCCCTCAGGGTGAACCCCTTGGTCTTGCAGCTTATTTCTGTAATCTAAAACCTGTGGAATGTTCACCATCTATTCGCATGTCAAAATTTTCATTAAAAACGTATCTGTATTCTTTATGTTTTGAATGACGGTATTTATATTTTTACATGTTTTCAAAGTTTTGATCCAGTGTGCTAATTTACGAGCTATCACTCAGAGGGGGGGAGAGACCACAGCGCAGGCTTCCAAGCCTTGAGAACAAGCTCTAGATCTAGGGAATGCACATGGAGATAGGAAGTGCTGTCTTCAACCCATCTGCCAGATCATATGCGATCCCCGCAAACTAGCCGTCGTGACTCAGCAGTAGAGGTACCAGAATCAAAAGATCACAGGCACCTTTTAACCTCTTAACAGCGGCAAAAGCACAATCAGCCACTCATTATAATATTAGACATAAAATGCTTGTATAACTGTGCATCTGTGAGCTCATTGATGCCCTCCATATCAATCTCCTCGGAGAAAGACAGGCGGAGCGTCTCACCCTCATCTACGTTGGGAAGGACTGTAGGACGGGCTTCTGAAATCCCGAGAGCAGGCACTGGATTTGGATGTTGGGGAACAAGATAGGGATTAACCCTAGGGAATGATCCCTCCTCAAAGAGAACCCTCTGAGAGCGAAGCAGTGGCAGTAACAAAAACACTCACAACTTTTTTGAGGGCAGCCAGCTCCCTTGAGAGCTGACTCTATGTGCTTCACATCAAGCAGACAACACACAAACACACAGCCTGAACACTGCCTGCTTGCCCAAATATTTATTAATTAAGTTTTGACATAATGGTGCTTATAATATACCTCTACCATAAGCTGTCTCCAAAGGCATTTCAAAGAATTTGGAAGTACAAACAACCGGCCTCAAAACCGCAGACCACGTGTAACCACACCAGTCCAGGACCTACATATCCAGCATCTTCACCTCCAAGACCATCTGAGACCAGCCACCTGAACAGCTGCTGCAACAATCAGTTTGCATAACCAAAGAATTTCTGTCAGAAACAGTGTCAGGGAAGCTCATCTGCATGCTCGTCAGCCTCATCTGGGTCTCGACCTGACTGCAGTTCATCGTCATAAGCGACTTGAGTGGGCAAATGCTCACATTCGTTGGCATCTGGCACTTTGTAGAGGGGTTCTCTTCATGGATAAAACCCGGTTTTCACTCACCGGACATATCACCAATTGAGCATGTTTGGGATGCTCTGGATCATCATATAAGACAGCGTGTTCCAGTTATTGCCAATATCCAGCAACTTCGCACAGCCATTGAAGAGGTGTGGACCAAATGGTGGTCACATCAGATACTGACTGGTTTTCAGACCCCCCAATAAAGTAAAACTGCACATTTTAGAGTGGCCTTTTACTGTGACCAGCCTAAGGCACACCTGAGCAATTATCATGCTGTCTAATCAGCATCTTGATACACCACACCTGTGAGGTCGATGGATAATCTCGGCAAAGGAGAAGTGCTTACTAACACAGATTTAGACAGATTTGTGAACAATATTTGAGAGAAACAGGCCTTTTGTTTACATAGAAAAAGTCTTAGATCTTTGAGTGCAGCTCGTGAAAAATGGGGGCAAAAACTAAATTGTTGCATTTACAATTTTATTAAATATAAATCATATTTAGCCTTGCCACACATGCAGCGTGGGGGGGGGGGGGTAGAAGAGTTTCAGTAACATACTGATTGACTAAGTCAATTTTGTTGATGAAAATAATTTTTTGTTTTATACATTGATATTGTTTGTATCAAAATTAAACTTTTTCTCCTTTGACATAATCAAAATTAAACAGAAATGACTTAATATCTTCCATTTCTGTTCTGTAAGAGTGACGTAATGTCCTAGGCTATGAACAAACATAAAAAAAAAACTCTTGAGCATTGCAATAGGGAACATACAATATCACTCAACTTAAATTGGTATAATTTTCAGCATTTGGAATAGATGACAGCAAAATTTGTCTGATTGTCAACATTTGTCTTGAAATTGTCCAACAAGTCATGGGGAAAAAAATATGTTAGTTATCATTTTTATTAAATAAATAGCACTATATGAAAATAAGTGTCTAACAATAAAGATAAATGTCTCTCATGCTATATATGTATTACTAAGGGTTCTTTTACCCTTAATTTTTGCTGCCACACCATAGTACAAATTAATGGTACAGTTAATTAAATAAATTTAAATAAATTAAAAAAAAAACCCTGTGAAAGAATTGACAGTCAGTCAGTGACCTCAAAGATCAGACTTCACACTACATAAATATATGCATTTCTTTTTCAAAAAAAGTATTTTACAAAAAAAAAGAAATAACAATTGTAAAAATTGTAATTACTGCCTATTTGTCACATACTCGTATATGTGTTGAGTACTTTCAAAATTATTTGAGAATGTCCCATTTTATCTATAAATATCAACCACTGTTAGGAAAAAAATATTCTTGCTTTTACAACCAAAATTATTGTTGAACTCCCACAAATAACATTAATGAATCATGGCCTTTCTGTCCAAACAGTAAGCACATGATTTCCTCCAAATCTAATTAATTCAATATTTCACAAACAGAGTCAGTGGGTGTGTGTCTGCATTAATGTGTTGTATGCAAGTCTACTTAAAATCCACAAGAGGGCAGCACTACCTTTGCTTTCTGCTTAAATCATTATTTCAATGTTCCTTCTATGACCTTGCTCACAAAAATAAGCATTTAGCTTTGTTTTATGCAAACATTTACAATAAGACAGTGGATCTGAAGTGTAGCACTAATGGTCTCTCAAATAAATGTATTAGTGGACATTCCCTTGCAAAATAAGAGCATAAGTAAATAAATAAATAAATAAATAAATACTTTGAATCGAATAATTACCTTTTTAAAAGTCTACTCCACAGATATCCCTGAAATAAATGCTACTACTACTACTACTACTACTACTACTACTACTACTACTACTAATAATAATAATAATAAAAATACAGTCTTCAAATCAAGCAGAGGTAGAATAGAAGACATGAGAGTACTTTGGGAGGTTGAATATCAGCCGGCATCAATATAAGATGTCATCTGGTAATTCAATGACAGTCATTTTGAGTGAACTGTTCTTGTAAAGAGGCTTATGTTCCCCTCTTTCATTTCAGTACCCATATAATCCTTTGTGTAATTAATATTCCTGAAATACACATTATTATCCCTTTAAATTCATGTTTATTTTGGTCACACACAGCATAATTATACAATTTAGTACTGATAATATTAATGTACTTATTTTTACTTACAATAGGGTTGGTTTTATTAGGTTTGCTGGTCTAGATTAATGCCTTGGTAACACATACATCACTTTTTAAGACTAAATCAATGCAATTCAGGTTGATTCAGTTCAGTTTAACCTAGCACTTCTACAGGCATGGGAATGAGTCTCAAAAATCTGACAGCAATATCTAGGTTTTTGACAAATATTATTATTTTTTTACTTATGGCACAGGAAAAATAACACAAGAAGCACAGCAGCAATGTTGAACAGTGATTAAAAAAAAAAGAAAAAAATGGTGCCTGCATTTGGCATTCTGCTAATAGAATATGTACTGTATGTGTATGTTTAAAAATGTGATCACAAAATGATCCTGTCTATTTCCCATAAATATAAATTCTGGACTGCATATCCTATTTCTAATTTCTTCCTGTTACTTATACTCACTAACATAGCAAAAAGCTAATCTTATCACCCTTGGGTAAGATCAGGTGTTTTCAGAGAAAGTGATAGGTCTGACTATCACAAGTGGGTGGGAATGGTCGGACTGAATGCAGGGGTGGGGGTACTACATGTTCATCTGTATTTTAAAGAAAAATAGTATCCATATTTTCCACCAATTGTCAGCTGTCTCTCCAATGCACATTACTGATTATGACCTATGTTTACAAAAAACTTTTTTAAGTAACACTCACAGTATGTTGCAATGTGCAAAGAAAATCCTTCACATGATTTCATTATTTCCTTATGAGATACAAAATTTATATTTCATAGATATTTACATACAAAAAATGAATCAAATCATGTGTTCCATGTTTTGTTACTAACAAAGGAATTTAATGGACAAAGTTTTGGCTGACTCCAGTAAGACCACCACACACGTACAAAAATAAAGAAATATAGCCTAAAGTAGCAATCAGGGGTTCAAGCACCAACTGGCCCTTGAGGACGAGCCAGTTAAAATGTATCCTTTCAAAAATGCAATGTCCATCTTGAATTTTCCTTGATATTTAGGGTTTGATGAAACAGGTTACAACAGCACGCATGTATTAAAAGGAGGAATGAACTTTCAAAGAAACTCCCACCTACTATTAGACTGTAAGAGAAGTCCAAAAATGTCTAATATTTTTGACTATCATAAGCTATGTGATGGATTATTAATGTTAAACAAAAATTTAGATGAAGTGCATTTCAAGTTTCAAGTTATCATAAGCAGAAGTTATCAATTCAATAATTATTTAACTTAAAGCCATTTATTTTTCTATTCTTTATTTCTATACTATGTGTGTTATTCTGTAAACTGCTATTTAAACCACAACAAAAAAAGAAAAAAAAAAACATTACAACCTCAAGAGTGTACACAGCTTTCGTGTATGTACTTTTATTTCTTTCATAACACATAAAACTGCTTTCTAGAGTACAAAAAGGCAGTTGTTGACTGGTGCACTATGCTTATATTTTGTCAGGACCACTGTTGTCAAAGTTGATTGACAATTAGCATGCAGTTTGGATTGGCGGTATGGTTCTGTTCTGGGCAAGAACTCCCTGCACATCCATGCAGTCTAGCATGGATGAGAGCAAGGAGAGCGGTGATAGCCCCCCAGAACATAGCTGAATGGATTAAAAAAAATGGTAAAACACAATTGTTTAACTCTAGGGGAGTTGGAAAATGAGCCTATTTTCATATAAATGCATATTCCTAATACAACTACAGCTTAAAAGGGACCTATTATGCAAAAATTACTTTTATAAGGGATTTGAACTAGGAGTGTCGCGATATACCGGTATGGACGATAACCGTGATATTCAAAGCAACAACTATCGATATTGTGTTAATTATGTGTGACAATATACCCCAATATTTAAAATGAACAGTTCTCTTATGATAACACCACATGTTAATACTCGAGGACCAGTACCTGGTTGAGCTCCCAAATGGCAGTATTGTGCTTAACGCTGACATCTGTCACTCGTCATAGAATGGGAAACGTTATATTAACCTGTTACCAAAGTTTTTCTGTGTTTATAAATTTAAATAAAGGGTGATTATTTTAATAAGTACTGCATTTTCTTTACTCGTCTTATTTTTGTATTTGCAATCAATACGACCTGTGCATAGTAACACTTTAGTTCTTTGTTCAAATCTATTAACAATTACATGATTAAAACTGATCTTGAAAAACTGAAGGACCACCATAGGCTGTGTGTAAGGCTGGGGAAGGCTGGCCATGTATGGGGACTTGGGGCAAAAATGCCACTTTATTGGACAAAAAATGCCCCTGCACAAACAAATATAACCTATTAGCCTGCATCTATTTCTAACAAAGTGAATATGGAAAGAAAGGAAGATCTTCTCATGTTGCGCCGTATTTTATTTTAGGAATTTTTAACGTTTGGACAATTCTGTTGAGTAATGAATGCAATGGCATAAGAGAAGGGTTCAGATAAGTCCTCGCTGAAACTCATCAGTTTTTTTGTTCGCTGACTGAATTCCGGACTCTTTCGAATTCCCTCATCATAAACAACAAATCGCAGATGTATGTACAAAGAGATTCATTTCACAGTTTATACAGCTTTAGTGATTTTAACAACAGTTTTGTTTTGTTTTTTGAGAAAATCGGCAAAAAAATTATACTATAGGAATAACTTGAATCTTGAGAGTGCTTAAACTCACAATAGATCAATGTTAGTGATAATGTCACTCTCTATATATAATTTATTCGCTGTTGGAATAATCGTGGAAAGGAAACATTCTATAATTATACATTTCTGATGTTATTATTAAATTGTAATCTCGTTAAATACAAATGATGTCCCATTAAAAAAAAAGTATTTCCCCTACATGACACCCATGTCTGGTTCTTGCCAAAAAAGACGTGTTTATAATGTTTAATACACAGTGGCGGACCAAGGATGTTTTTCATAGCGGTGGCCAGGGAGGGGCCAGCAACCAGTCTGGGATAGCACAGAAATCTTCATTATTTCAATATAAAACTTTTGATTATAATGTACTGGATTGTTTTAGTGCCTAAAACACAACTGAGTACAATTTATTTCTACTTAACTGTAATTGAGATATTGTTAAATTAGATCAAGTAATACTAGGTGAATATGTAAATATTTTTGTATAATATTCCTCACCTTCAGGTAATTTAATAAGGGGCTCACTAAAAAGTGGCAGAATATAAAATGAGTTCCCTATCTGTCGGTCACTACGAGTTATGTCAACCGAAAATGGGGTCTCACTTGGGAGGCCAATCATCTCTGAATTTAAGAGAAAACGCCAATGAAAATTGGCTAGTGGATTAACATACCTGAGCCACTCCCGTGCCGACGGGTATAAATAGGGTGACAGGTGCATCCACTCATTAGATTTTTGCTTCGGTGCCGAGTGGTTGTATGAAAGCTGTTATACTCCACAAAGCCATTCATCTGCTGTGTCGGGAAGCTGTTCTGGTTGGCGGTACGGCGCAAACAGCGGTGTCCCTTTCAGCGATTCCCCTGGGCGCTTCAACTAAGAGAGCAGATTTCCTAAAAGAGCAAATCGCAGACGATTCGCGTCTTTTTCAAGACGCCGTTTCGTCCGCGTCCTTCTGGATGCGGCCGTTTCCTGTTCTCTGACAACGGCCACGTTGGCTCTCTTCCTTGTCTGGGCATTCAGCACACTGAAGGCGCGTTCGTGGATGGTTCATGCACGCACTGCGTGTGTGACCAAGGCAATGCTGTGATCGCGTCTCCCCTTTCTTAAAGGGAAAGGAGCAGACCCCTCTGTCACTACCCTTTCTGGTTTTTCTGTCTCGTCGGTGTGGAGCGCGACTCACAACCGCGTTTTACTCTGGTTCCTTTATTCCCGGATGTGCATGGGGAAATGATGTAGTCATGGATGGCCCCTTTTACGGCTGGAAGCAGCTCATTTCGTTCCTCCGTCCTCACTACCCTCGATGGCAGGGCAGCTAGGGGTGCGTTGACATTCCCCAGCAGGAGAGTGCGATTGCGGTGCACTTGTGTCCGCAAAACGCCGCCACTGGGAGGGATAGTCCGCGCCTCTCACCCAAGGCCTGTAAGCTGTCGGGCGCGCTCGCTACCAAGGCTTACAGTGCTGCGGGCCAAGCTGTCTCTGCTTTGCATGCCATGGCTATCCTGCAAACCCAACAAGCCAAGGCTTTAACAAATGCACAAGGGTAGGACCAACCCGAGGTTGATGCAGGAGCTGCGCATGGCGACTGACCTCCCCCTTCCGGGTGACGGAAGTCACTACGCAGTCCCTCGGGTAGGCGATGTCCACTCTGGTGGTCCAGTAGTGCCGTTTCAGGTTCAGCCTGGTCTGTATGAGAGACATTGACAAAGTGCATTTTCTCGATGCTCCCATGTCCCAGGCTGTCCTGTGTGGCAAACGCTGTCAGGGGCTGTGCCCAGTAGTTCCTGACAGAACAACAGCAGACTGAGGCCATACAGCACATCTCGCCACGACGTGATCCTCCGGTTGCCACCATTCCGTCGCAGGCGGTGCCTCAGCCTGCTCGTCGCCGTAGGCGCCCCCCTGCGTCCTCCACACCAGCTCCGCCCCGTGCTGAGAGTTCTTCGAGGCCGGCGTGTCGAGCTCCGCGCAGGTCATCCGGACGGTCCGACTCGGCTATGCGATTCAGTTCGCGGAGGGCGCCCTTGCCCCACTCTGGGAAGTGGGCATCAGGATCCTCAACTATCTCGACGACTGGCTCATTATGGCCCGGTCCCGAGAAGAGTTGTGCGATCACAGGGACTTCGTGCTCCGGCACCTCAGTCAGTTGGGGCTTCAGGTCAACCGGGAGAAGAGCAAGCTCTCCCCTGTGCAGAAAATCTCTTATCTCGGTATGGAGTTAGACTCGGTGAGTATGATGGCGCGTCTCACCAGCGAGCGTGCCCAGTCAGTGCTGAACTGCCTGAGTTCCTTCAGAGGCAGGACAGTGGTACCACTGAAACATTTTCAGAGGCTCCTGGGGCATATGGCATCCGCAGCCGCAGTCACGCCGCTCGGGTTGCTTCATATGAGACCACTTCAGCACTGGTTACACTCCTGAGTCCAGAGATGGGCATGGCGCCGCGGTACACATCGTGTCACCGTCACACTGATGTGTCGCCGCCTATTCAGCCCCTGGTCGGACCTTGCTTTCTACGGGCCGGCGTGCCCTTAGAACAAATGTCCCGGCACGTTGTTGTCACAACAGATGCCTCCAACTCGGGCTGGGCCGCGACATGCAACGGGCAGGCAGCTTCAGGGTCCTGGACAGGACCTCGACTGCTTTGGCACATCAACTGCCTGGAGTTGCTGGCAGTGCATCTAGCTTTGCGACAGTTTCGTCCGCTAGTGCTGGACAAGCACGTGTTGGTCTGCACGGACAACACTGCGGCTGTTTCGTACATCAACCGACAGGGCGGTCTATGATCACGTCGCATTTCTTAACTCGCCCGCCATCTCCTCCTCTGGAGTCAGACGTGGCTCAATTCACTGCGCGCGGTCCACATCCCGGGGGAGCTCAATCGTGCAGCCGACGCGCTCTCACGACAGCTCACTTTCCCCGGGGAATGGCGACTCCATCCCCAGACGGTCCAGCTGATCTGGAGTCGATTCGGGGAAGCCCAGGTAGACCTGTTTGCTTCCCACGAGTCTTCCCACTGCCAGCTGTACTATTCCCTGTCCCAGGCCCCCCTGGGCACAGATGCACTGGCACACAGCTGGCCTCAAGCTTTACGCAAGTATGCGTTTCCCCCAGTGAGCCTGCTCGCACAGACACTGTGCAAGGTTAGGGAGGACGAGGAACAGGTCCTGTTGGTTGCGCCTTACTGGCCCACCCGGACCTGGTTTTCGGAACTCATGCTCCTCATGACAGCCCCTCCCTGGCGCATCCCTCTGAGGAGAGACCTTCTCTCTCAGGGGCTTGGCACCATTTGGCACCCGTGTCCAGATCTCTGGAACCTCCACGTGTGGCTTCTAGACGGGACGCGGCAGACCTAAGTGATCTGCCCCCAGCGGTGGTAGACACTATCACTCAGGCTAGAGCCCCTTCTACGAGGCAGGCCTATGGTCTGAAGTGGAGTCTGTTCACGAATTGGTGTTCTTCTCACCGAGAAGACCCCCGGAGATGCCCGGTCAGAGTCGTGCTTTCTTTCCTGCAAGAAAGGCTGGATCGTGGGCTGTCACCCTCCACCCTGAAGGTGTATGTGGCTGCTATTGCAGCCCATCACGATGCAGTGCACGGCCGGTCCCTGGGGAGGCATGACCTGATCGTTAGGTTCCTGAGGGGTGCCAGAAGGTTACATCCTCCTAGGACACCCCTGATTCCCTCCTGGGACCTCTCTATTGTCCTGGCGGGACTTCAGAGGGGTCCCTTTGAGCCGCTGGATTCGGTCGAGCTGAAGTTCCTGTCTCTCAAGACAGCGCTCCTGATCGCGCTCACTTCCATCAAGAGGGTCGGGGACCTCCAAGCATTTTCGGTAAGTGAAGAGTGCCTTGTGTTTGGGCCGGCCTACTCTCACGTTGTCCTGAGACCCCGGCCTGGATACGTGCCCAAGGTTCCCACCACTCCCTTCCGAGACCAGGTGGTGAACCTGCAAGCACTGCCCCTGGAGGAGGCAAATCCAGCCTTGTCGTTGCTGTGTCCCGTAAGAGCGCTTCGCATATACGTGGACCGCACCCAGAGCTTCAGAAGCTCTGAGCAGCTCCTGGTCTGCTTTGGAGGTCAGCAGAAGGGGAAGGCTGTCTCTAAGCAGAGGTTGGCCCACTGGATAGTGGACGCCATCACCTTGGCTTACCATTCCCAAGGCGAGCCGTGCCCCCTGGGGGTGAGGGCCCACTCCACACGGAGTTTGGCCTCCTCCTATGCGTTGGCGCACGGCGCCTCTCTGGCAGACATCTGTCGAGCTGCGGGCTGGGCGACACCTAACACCTTTGCGAGGTTTTACAACCTCCGTGTAGAGCCAGTTTCTTCCCGTGTGTTGGGTAACAGGTAATTGGCGGGAAGGGCTGGCTGGGTGTCTTGCTTGCTCCGCCATTCCCCCTAACACGGGGATGTGAGCGCCTTCTTCACCCAGTAGAGTTCCCCGGTTGGCGTACCCTGGTCGAGCATCCTCCAGCACCCTCGGCGTCAGACTTGGCGGAGCAGTCTGTCGCCAGGCCCAGTACTGGCGTTAGCATGCCCGGAGCCGGTCAGCCCCTGTACTGGGCTAGGTGTCCATATGGCTGGGTTCCCTATGGGTAATCCCATATGTGTATTCTTCCACGGTAAGGTTTCCCTCTTGGCAAACCCGTGTCTTCCCTTGACAGACCGTTCTGTCAGTCTCTTCTGGCAGCCGTTCCATCCCTACTCCAAGGTAGGACCTGCCTCAGAGACCCTTTCCTTATGTAGTACTGCCCCCTGGGTCAGTCCATATCAGTATATCCACATGTCACCTCCCTACGGGTAGGATGTGGTCTCCGTAGCGACCTTTCCTAAGGCTCACTTCCCCATTGTCTTGCCAGCTGAAAGAACAAATAGGGAAGATTTAAAGCAATCTTTCACTGGAGGTTGAAATCCCTTCCATTTACTTTATGTGGGCGGAACAGCAGCATGGCCTTCTCCAGCAGCGATGTACTCACCCTTTGGCCCCTTCGGTACCAAGGTCAGTAAATTTGCGCTGGGGCTTTGGGAAGGTTACGACCTTAAGTGTAGCTTTTGTGGCACGCCAGGGCTTGTCAACAATTGCAGCGCCACAGGGTTGTGACGAGGTTCAGGTTGTGGCGTTTTCCATAGGACCCCATTTTCGGTCGACATAACTCGTAGTGACCGACAGATAGGGAACGTCTCGGTTACGTACGTAACCCTCGTTCCCTGATGGAGGGAACGGAGACGTTATGTCCCCATGCCACAACCTTGAACCATTCGCTGTTGCCGGGACACGTTCTCGGCTCCTCAGCGTAAAACCTAATGAGTGGATGCACCTGTCGCCCTATTTATACCCGTCGGCACGGGAGTGGCTCAGGTATGTTAATCCACTAGCCAATTTTCATTGGCGTTTTCTCTTAAATTCAGAGATGATTGGCCTCCCAAGTGAGACCCCATTTTCGGTCGACATAACGTCTCCGTTCCCTCCATCAGGGAACGAGGGTTACGTACGTAACCGAGACGTTATTTTATCCATTTAAATGTTTTCATTTTCGCATATTTTCTAGTATAAGTGCACTGTGCTCACATTTATTTGTGCATTAAATTACAAATAAAAAATACATATCATGTTGTGCCTTATATGGTAATCTCGAATTGCAGAATATATTTTAGTACATGCATTTGAGAGACGTTCTTGTGTGCTGTGCATGCAGTTTTAATTGCCTTTTTGGTGATTTCATGACTTAGCTGATGACAGAACGAGGTATGTAGCCTATGCTCAAAGTTTCTTGTGTGGGTTATTTATGATGAAGTCATATAGAGCGGGTGCCACATATCTGCGTACTGTTGAAGAGTGTGCGTTGTGAGCACAGTAAAATGGCTGATGGGACAGGGAAGTGTTTTTTTCTGACAAATAGTCAAACAATATCTCATCAGACCACAGTTCACAGTAGTTCTACTGAAGCTCATTTTGCTGTTGTAGCTTTTCTGCGCTCGTTTGCCTGACGCTGAGGTGAAGCTTAAGTGCATGTCTGAAAATTCTCCCGTGTGATGTGGTCACAGCCTAAAGAGTGCTATGAAAACTGCAAAGGAGTGGCCATGCTTTCGTTAGTGGTGGACACCCTGTTAATACATTTGGTTACTTTTAGCCTTACCCTGGAATCTGTTCACCCTCCGCCTATGTGGACCACATAGCTACATTAAACTCTGGAAAATGTTAAGTTGGTTGCAGTGCCATTCAATTAATGCCTCATCTGCGGTCATTCTTCAATATGGTTCAATAGTTAACATCAGTTAATTACATTAGTTAACATATATAAATAGCAAATATTAATGAACAATATTACTACAACATTTTTTAATCTTAGTTCATGTTAATTTCAGCATTAACTAATGCATTATTAAAACCCCAAGTTGTGTTTGTAAACAATATTGCACTGTGAACTAATATGAACAACGAACGACTCTTTTTATTAACATTAACAATGATTAATAAATTGTGTAATAAAAGTATTGTTCATTGTTCATTCATGTTAGTTAATACATTAATGTTAACAAATGACATTGTAAAGTGTTACCATTAATATTTATTCATCATACTGTTGAACTTCACAGTATTTTCTCTCTTGTTATTTCATAGAAAACACTTTCAAAGAAGACGGAGAAAGCCAGAGTCTTGTGCCCTGCGTTTATCACTATTTTTCCCCAAGGTTTCTATAGATATCATATTATATCGATATTGTAAATTCTTATGGCCACAATATCCATGATATGAAAAATCTAATATCACGACAGCCCTATTTTGAACAGTTGTGTGGCTGCGGTGTGTAAAAGAGAACAACCAGCCTTTAATGGTAAAAATCACAATAAATCATAAACAGTCTCTCAGTCCAGATTTCTCCCTAGGAACACATCACCACAGAGAAAAAGTCCCACCAATTTCTGATGCTTTCTGCCCTATAAGCATAGACACAGGCCTGAGAGAGATGCAGCAGTTCGACCTTACTGGAAATATACTGTCAGCACCAAAGAGGCATTACAAGTGTTGTGTTTCGGGATGCACCAATGAACAAAGGGGCATAATAGATCCAATTTAAGACTAGCATGTTCCTAATCCACTCTACAGTTTAAAGGGGTCACTGAATGCAAAATTAATTTTTCAAATGTAGTTTGAATTGAAATATGTCTTGGCAGTGTGTACACAACCACTCTAAAATGTAAAAAATCCTCCCAGTGGATTTTTTAAATCCCATTAAATTATAACCCCTTTCTCAGATCAAGCTGATATTAGATTCGATGTAGAAAACGCGCACGAAATCGCGGAATCCAGTCATGAAAACTGAATTTACAGTTTAAAGTGGAATGTCACGGAATTTTTGACAAATCTTGAATAAATTAATCAAAAGTCTGCCATTGCACTCACATAAAATCACGAAAAAGTCTATTTAAATATGAATCCTGCATGTTCTGCGTGTCTGTGTTAACGAATGGCACAGAAGCACGTCTTCGTCTATTACACACACAGAAGCGCGTGTAACGCTCGCGGTGATTTCAGCAGATTTCAGTCGTCTCACTAGTATTTAGGACGTAAACACATGAAGAACATCTCCAGAACTGCACTGAGAGTCACTTCATGAGCATTTGACCATTTGATTTGAGTAAAACTAGCGTCATATATCACATCATAGACTGTAGTATCACATACACAGAACTGTAAAGGTACGGTAACCCGTCAAAATAAAAGTCTGGTTTAATGTAATGACAACTATTTGCCAGAAATCTATTACTATTGTTCAGCAGAATGTACATAGCCCACTTCTACTACTATTAAAATGAAACAAACATAATTTTTTTTAAGGAATAATCACACAACATTTCTTCTATGTTTTATTTTAAATAAAAATCCCCTTTGTTTACCAAAATATAAAGTTTGCTTAATTTCAATAATTAAAAGATAAATTAAATGAATGTTTTATGCCTGCATTTGATAACCAAAAAAAATTTAATTTCAAAGGGAAAAAAAAACATTCCATAAGGCTATTTTAAGACAAAAAATTAACAAATTAAGTTGTTTTTATGCTTTTAAATAATTACACATGCTAAATAACAGAATTAGGTAACAATAAAACATATGATGAACAAAACATTTTCCTGTAAAGATATTGAGATATATATCGTATATGGAGATATATCTAAATATATCGAGATATATGTTTTACTCCATAACGCCCAGCCCTAGGTCTGTGTACGTTTGCGTCTATTCGTTTTATTTATTTATTTTTTTAACCCAGAAATGAAATATGGAAAATGCGGTTTCTTCTTGAATGGTTCAAACACTGATGAACAGAATAAGCAGACACAAACTTATTTTCATTATTCAAAATTCATATTTCATTAAAAGTAGTAAAAATTATATAAAGCTTGTATTTTTTAGCGTCTCTATACAGAAGCTAGCCCCATCTCACTCTACTGACGTAGCTACCATAACTGCTTTATAAGAACTTTTAGCTTCAATATTTTTTATGATCTTAAACATACTGGTTAAAAAATGAAATAAAAAATTTATAGCCTGAATGCACTGTAAGTCGCTTTGGATAAAACTGTCAGCTAAATGCACAAATGTAAATTATCTTAAAGTGCCCCTATTATGCAATTTCTAAGAATCCTAGTATTTTTTTGGGAGTCTTCTACAATAGCTTTACATGCATGCAAGGTCAAACAACCCCTTTAGTTTTCTCAGAATATGCCTCTAGTTCTCATCTGAACATGTGAGAGAAGCATCAGTAAATTTGGCCAAAGAAAACTTGACAAATTGACATTTTTCTATATTAATTTGTGCATTTTTTCAAATGTTCATTTAAACGGCAAAAAATTAACAATTAAAATTTACACAAATTTGAAAATAAATCAATATTTTACGTTTCGGGCAGCATTTGTGTGTACAGTTCTAATTTCAATTTTGGTTTTCAGCATAGCATTTAAAAATACAATAACCATTCTTTTTTTGTTCTTTTTTCCCATCTTGGTTAAACAACGAAAAAGGAATGGACGCAACCGTACAGTATTTTTGAGTATTTTTCAATGAGTATTTTTTTATGAATCTTTGCAAATCACCTTTCCTAATAATGTGATAGTAAGCAAGTTCTGCAGTTAAATGCAACTAAAGTTAACAGTCTCATGCGAACAGATTGTCATTCCACGGAAGAGAGGGGCAGGGTGAGCAGAGCTCATTAGCATTTGAAGGGACGTGCAACGAAACAGCCTGCTGTGAACAGCATGTTATAGACTTCACATTTACATTTAGCCATTTAGCAGACACTTTTATCAAAGCAATCTACAAATGAGGATATATATGAGGAATATACACACACACACACACACACAAGAAGTATACAGAATAGAAATAAAAATTGAAAGCTAGTTTTTTTTTTTTTTTTTTAATAAAGAAGACATGCAGATCAAGTAGAATTGAGAGAGTACAGAAAATGCGAGAGTTAAAGAGTCAAATAAAGATGTAACAGATGTTTTTAGTCATTTCCTGAAGATGACTAAGGACTCAGATTGAGTTGGGCAAGTCATTCCACCAGGAGGGAACAGTTAATGAAAAATTTTGTGAAAGTGGAGGTCGCATAACTCTGAAGTAATGAATTTAGGTTAAGGGGTGCAGAGTCAGTGGTGGTTTTGTAGGAAAACAATAATGCCTTAAAAGGTTACTCCACCCCAAAATGAAAGTTTTGTCATTAATCACTTACCCCCATGTTGTTCCAAACCTGTAAAAGCTTAATTCATCTTAATGGTTAAATATATACATTTGTTTTTCTTTTTATTATTTCCACGTAGAGATGACTATGGAGCCATAGAGAGGACCCCATGCATGGTTCACACAGTACAGCTTGTAGTAAACATGGTCCAGAAGGAAGCCCCAATCCGAAGGCTGTCAGAGAAAGTGAGGCACTTGGTGAATAGCTACTGCAGAAGTGTGCTCTGGTTCTGGTAAAAGACTGTCCCACCAGGTTTTCAAGTTGCTTTGCTATGATTTAGCACTGTCTTAAAGCCAAGGAGCACCTCACAGCTGTGACTGAGTCCATGGGCTGGGACAGCCTGCAGCCCAGTGAGTGGCAGAAGAGCGGGATGCTGAAAGTCCCTTGAAAGTTACACTGAATCACTTTCCCTTGTTGTGCCTACAAACATTAAATTATTTAGATTTATTTTGTCCTCACATTCTTTCTTGTAACTCCTCCCTCTCAGTGACACAGCTGACTGAAAAGCTCATTATGCAGCTAATTATGCAGGCCTTTGTCTTCTCAGGTGTAAATCACAAGCCTAAGTATTAGTTAATGGCTGCCATGAACAGACATGCAAGAAGCATATGTATGTACATACATACACACACACACACATAAGCAACCTTTCCCATATCCATGCCAAAAAAAAAAATCTCAAATTGTTGATTCTGATTTGGTTGTGAAGAGCTGACTTTGTTTTATTCATGAAGAAATATATTCAGGTAAGTTCAAGCCAATCAAACAGAGACACTCTATCTGTGCCGGGCACCAAAGAAAAGAAAATCTGATGTCAAAAATATAGCCAAAGAGTAATGTGTACTGGACAGTTTAGTTTTTCTGTTGTTTGTGACAACCAGTCTTAAAATAACACATCCAGGAGGATATAATTTATCTAGTTGCTGTTGAGACTGCTGGTTATTTGGTTCAGTAGTTCACATAATACAGTATAGTTGATTTGCACAAACGTTCTTAAATACCACGCAAAAAAATTCTACAAAATGTATGCAAAAATGCATGTGAGGCTATAACTCCACACCGGTTTGGCGTATAGAGACAAAACTTGGTGTGTTATAACAAGCATGACCTGAGACTACCTGCAGTGTTTCAACACATTGCCACCTATTGGTCAGGAGATATTTTTTTTGCTTATAACTTCTGAATGGTTTGGCCAAAACTGGTCTCTTTAGATTCGGCAAAACACGTCAAATCGCATTATATCCAATTTTCCCAATGTCGGCTATTTTAGGCATCGGCCATTCAGAATTTTGTTCTAAAATGCTGTATTTTTGAATGCCTTAGCGTATCGTTACAAAAATAATTACAAAAATAATTGACTCAATGCCCTGATGGTACTCAAAAAGTTTGAGCGCAGCGCCACCTTGTGATCAAATGTTATGATGAAATATCTAAAAAATGCCCTGCTTACATTAACCTATTGTAATGTAACTGATGTTGATAGGTTCCATGGATCATGCCGACAACATCAATACCAATTTTACCATAATTAACTGAACTTCCTGTCCTTCATTTTGATTCATGTTGAAAACCTACTTTTATAATCGAATTTTGAAGCACTTCGTTTGGCCCAGATTAAGTCTGATGTAGCAAAATAATGCAGGACTTGTAGTACTTGCCAATTTTCAGTTAAACCTAACCAAGTAATTTCACGTGCACCACTTGTTCCTATACATGTGATGGGGGAAACTTTTGAGAATGTTATTGTCGATTGCGTTGGTCCTTTGCCTAAGACCAGAGCTGGTAACCATTGTTTGTTAACAATAATGTGTGCGGCGATAAATTTTCCAGAGGCGGTCCCGTTGCGGAAAATAACTGCTCCTGAAATTACTTGTGCACTCATGAAATTCTTTACAACGTTTAGGTTATCGAAAATTGTACAAACTGATAAGGGTAAAAAAATTCTCTCAAAACCCTCTGCACAAGTGTTAAAGACTTTGAAAATTTCCCATAGTGTCGCAAGTGCGTACCATCCAGAAAGTCAAGGGGCGTTAGAACGATTTCATCAGACACTGAAATTGATGCTTCGTAAACACTGTATATAGACTAGCAAGGATTTGATTGAGGGCACACCATTAGTTTTATTGCTGTTAGGGAAGCAGTACAGGATAGTCGGGTTTAGTGCTGCTGACCTAGTGTTTGGACATACTGTGGGGCATGGGCGTAGGTTTAGGGGGGACGCTAGGTACTAGTCCCTATAAATATTTTGAGATGACAAATTTGTCCCCAAAAAATATTTAGCAAGCTCCTTTGAACTGCTATTTGTATCTTTGCACTGCTATTTGGATCTATTCTAACGGCCAGGACGACGACAGTACAAGAAACGCCGGAATTTGATTGGCGGCGGGGTATCTGACAAGCTACATGCGCGGGCCAGGACTACTTTTGTGCTTGCACTAGCAGCGAGCGGGTGGTTTGTTCGCGCGCGCATGTTGACGACGCTGACGGTAAGTTACAAGGGCTGTCTCTCTGCCACATATAAAGGCCAGAGTAAAAACATTTTAATATTCCGGGGTTTTTTTTGCCCCTTTTTGTACTTTGTAGATGCCACCCAAGAAGAAGAAAGGGGACATATGAAGCTTTTTCATTAAGCAGAGTCAGAGTGTAAGTAGGCAAAATAACTAACTACCCACAAAAAAACTAGCAGTAGTTACTGACCAGGCTTTCAAATGCATATTCTGTGGAAAAGAGTATTAACTGGTGATAGTATTACCCAGACAGAATGCTACATTAGCAAGTAACTGAATGTCAATTAGCCTGTAAGTTACCTTAACTTAGAATCTTGAAGACAACATAAACGTGAGTGTACTGGAGGGTAAATAGTGTTTATAATAGAAAAAGGTTATTATATTTATTTATTTAGATTTGTTTCCTTGTGGCAGAGTATTTTTTGTTAGTGTGAATACTAATTTACATAATAATTTATCTTAATAAAACGTTTGGTTGTTCAGCATTACACAGTCTCAGATTTTAATTTTTTGAAAGTGCATTTTTGAGATTATACAGTTATATGAAATCACCATTAAATCACTGGTATCTTACAACAAAATAATTCCGGGGGGGGGGGGGGGGTGTTATGGGGTTATGATGGGGGTTATGGGGGTGTCCCCACCAAAGCTGAGACCAAACCTACGCCCATGCTGGGGGGTCCATTAAAGGTGCTTAAAGAAGACATGTTATCTCCTGAGACTAATGCTAAAACGACTGTGCTGCAGTATGTGAACAAATTTTGTGAACGTTTGCATTGTGCTTGTAAAATGGCAAAATGAATCGCCATTGAAAGCACAAGTCACTATGAAAGATCACTTTGATCGTAAATCTGTGTCACGCCACTTCAAAGAAGGAGACCAAGTGCTAGTTTTTTTGCCAGTTGTTGGTTCAACTACGTAATTCGAACACCTGATCACAGAAAGAAGTTTCGTGTATGTCATGTCAATATGTTAAAGGCGTATTGTGCTAGAGAGTCATCACAAAATGCTGTGGGTTTAAATGAGTTAAATTCTCATTCGCCTATTGTTACCCTTACTTGTGAGATTGTTGCTGATGCTCCTGATGATGATGATGACGGGGTGGTAGTTTGACATACAACTCAGCAATGTGCCAGACTTAAGAATTCAGAGGTTTTGGCTGATTTATCCTCTTCTTCATCTCGTCTACCTGATTTTCAGAGATTTGACATTGAACAGTCAATTCTGTGGCTGTGCCGTACACCCGGAAACTCCAAAACAGACCCCACGGGCGGAAGTGAAGATAAATGGACGTCCGGTCTTCGCCCTCCTGGACTCTGGCAGCGAGATCAACCTCATCAGGCTGACCGTCCTTCCTCCACGGCCCGAACCCAAAGCCAGACTGCCCATCACTTGCGTCCATGGCGAAACCAGGGAAGTGCCAGCGCGGCGCGTCACCATCACCATGCCACCTGGCTGATAGAAGTCGGGATCATCAGGGATCTGCAAGTTCCAGTCCTCCTCGGCAGGGATTGGCCTGGATTTGACCACCTACTTGCCTCCACTAGCCAGCCTGTCAGCCCCACCGGGATCCGCCCACAGCATTAGGCGGCAAAGAAGCCCCGAAGGCACCCCGTGCTGCTGGCCTCGGACAGCCCCAGAGTGGTTGAGACATCCCATCATAACCCTAACCACTACTTTGACCTCTTCAAGCAGATAACTGGGGCTGGGGCCTTCGCCAGGGAGCAGCATGAGGAATACAGCCTGAAACACTGCTGGGCCCAAGTGAGGATAGCCACTTGGAAGGAGCTCCAGCCGGCACTTCATCCAATGCCTCACTTTGTTGTGAGAAACGGCCTGCTTTACTGTGTCGTGCAGCGAAAGGGGGAGGAAAAATCCTGCTGGTAGTCCCGTGGACCAAGACAAAAGCGGTGATCGAGCTGGCATGCCCATCCCATGGCAGGCCACCTGGGAGCCCAGAACACCGTCCAGCGCATACGCGGCCGCTTCCACTGGCCAGGCCTGGAGGCTGAAGTCAAACACTTCGGTCAAGCCTGTCCTGCCTGTTAGTGGACGTCTTCATGCACCCCTCCCCCCAGCCTGCTGATTCCGCTGCCAATCATCGAGGTGCCCTTAGAGCGGATTGGGATGGACCTAGTAAGGGCCACTGCTGAAGTCTGCCCAGGGACACAACACACATCCTGGTCATCCTGGACTACGCCACACGCTACCCTAAGACCATTCCCCTCCGTAAGGCCACTGCAAAAGCCATCGCCTAGGAGCTTTTCCTGCTGAGTAGTCGGGTCAGCTTACCATCCCAGATACTGACTGACCAGAGCACCCCCTTCATGTCCTGGGTGCAACAGCCCGCCGTGCACCGGTCCACGGTGGAGCATGTCTGGGAGATGCGGGAGAGGATCCACAGGGTTATGCCCATCGTCCGGGAGCACCTTGCCAAGGCCCAACAAGCCCAGCAATGGCATTATAATAGGGTGGCCCAGCCACGGGAGTTTCAGCCAGGAGATCATGTCATGGACCTAGTCCCCGCCACCGCCTGCAAATTCTTGGCCAGCTAGCAAGGTACACCTACACCATCACCGAAAGGATCGGCCCTGTCACCTACCGAGTCCGGCAGCCCAGAAGACGGAGGGAAAATCAAATATACTACGTGAATCTCCTGAAGCACTGGGTCGGGACCAGGCCCCAGCTCTCTGCCCTCGCTCATCTACCTGCTGTGGCTGTTGACATGGACCCCCACCTCTCAGCCACCCAAAAGTCAGAGCTGCAACATCTGGTCAGTCAGTTCACCGATGTGTTCTCTCCCCAGCCTGGGCGGACCCACGTACTCAAGCACGATATCCACACAGCCCCCGGAGTGATCATCCGGCAGTGGCCCTATCATGTTCGGGAGGCTTGGCGACACGCCATCAAGGAAGGGGTTCAGGAGATGCTGAGGTTAGGGACCATTGAGCCATCACGCAGCCCCTGGTATAGCCCCATCATCATGTTTCCAAAGCCCGACGGCACCTTCCGCTTCTTCAATGACTTCTGCCGCTTAAACGAAGTCTCGGAGTTCGACAGCTACCCGATGCAGTGGGTTGATGAGCTGTTGGATTGCCTGGGAAGGGCCTGGCTCATCTTGACCCTAGACCTCACCAAGGACTACTGGCAGGTCCCATTAACTGAGCAGGCTAAGCCGAAGACAGCGTTCTCGACCCCTAGTGGCCACATGCAGTACCGCATCCTTCCCTTCGGCCTGCATGGGGCCCCCGCTACCTTCCAACATCTGATGGATGTCTTCCACCGGAGAAGAAGGTGGCTGCTATCCTCTCCATGCCGCGGCCCGCCACCAAGGGGTTTGGCGGGATATTAGCGCTGCTTTATCCTTAACTTCTCCTCCTTAGCCTCTCCGCTGACAGACCTGACCAGGAAGGGCCAACCAGAGAAGGTCCCGTGGAACCCGGAGACGGAGAGCATGTTCCAGCGGGTAAAAGCAGCCCTCACGTAGGAGCCCATGCTCAGAGCACCTGACTTCAACCGCCCTTTCCTGTTGCAAACGGGTGCATCCGATACCGGGTTGGGGGCCGTCCTTTCCCAGGTCCTCGATGGCAAGGAACACCCAGCAATTTATATCAGCTGAAAGCTGACCTCAGTGGAGCGACAGTTATTCTCTCCTCGGCCACCAGTTCACCCTGATCACTGACCACGCCCCTCTACAGTGGATGGCCCGAGCGAAGGACACAAATGCCAGGGTGCTTGGTGGTTCCTCGCGCTCCAGGACTTCCACTTCAACATACAACACTGGGCGAGGACGGCCAATGCAAACGCCGATGGTCTCTCAAGGATATGGTCAGCTTTCACGGGTCTGTCAGGCTCCACTCCCCGCCCTCCCCCAATCTCCACACTTCTCCACAGGGTCAGGACGTTGCTTGGGGGTAGTGTGACACGTGTCCCGAGCTCTCATCAGTGTCACATGCACCTACTCATTACAGGCTGAGCAGTCACACCTGTGCCCCATCAAGCTCTGGCTTCATAAGCTGCACCGACGAATACAGAGGTGAGAGATGTCTCCAAAGACTCGGCTAATGTATCACTGTTATTTTCCCCAGACAGCAGTGTGTGACTGCCAGCCCTTACTATACACGGACCCACACAGCACTGCGCATGGAGAGAGAGGAAGAGAGAGAGAAGGCCAAGCACCGAGCACCGGAAAACCCCTCACGTTGGCTATTTCCCCCACATTCTGGTTAATAAAATCCACCCTTCGGGGAACTCACCTTTATCCTTGTGTCGTGTACTTCTTCACCCCTTCACAATATATATATATATATATATATATGTGTAACCCCTCTCACCCAGGTCCTCTCTGACACTCCTCGCACTCGCTCCAAGCAGGGCTCAAACCCGGGTCTTCAGCATGGGAGGCGGACACACTAACAAGGAGGCTAAATGGCTACAGCCACTAACGTCTGTCGCTAGTGCGTCTCTTGAGATCGGGGAGTGAGGTTTACCTGCACAGCACTACTCGCTGGCCTCCGTTACACTCACCCCCCTAAACCTCACTCCCTACGGGTCACGGCACCAATGTAACCCCTCTCACCCGGGTCCTCTCTGACGCTCCTCGCACTCACTCCGAGCGGGGCTCGAACCCGGGTCTTCGGCATGGGAGGAGGACTCACTAACAAAGAGGCTAAATGGCTACAGCCACTAGCGTCTGTCGCTAGTGCGTTTCTTGAGATTGGGGAGTGAGAAATAAAATATGTACTAGCCAATGGCGATTCAATTGCCAAGGTGTCCGTAGAGGGTTGCAACCTATCTAGTAGTCATTATTAGGGCCTGAGCACAAAAATGACACAAACTGAAATGTTTTCTTTATGATGAGAGGAACGTTCCCCTGAAATTTTAATGAAGATAAAAGCAACTTTGTCCGAACCATGGCATGCATTTTTCTACTGACCTACTTTCCATTGCAACTTGTAACAAAGAATTTCCCAGTGGTTTTATTTAAAAAAGGAGCTTTAAATACAACCTTATTAGAGCTAAGGATAATGACCTGTATTGTTGTACATTTATGTATTCTTGATTTGGGTGTGTACAGTGGTTTTACATTTAAAAGTGTTGTAAATCTAGTTCAAGTAAATATTAGCATGCCATAGTCAACAGGTAATTTCACAACAACAAATATGTGGCTAGTAAAAATGCTGTGTGGCTAGTAACTTTGCAAAAAAGTTAATGTCAAGCCCTGCTTAACAAGACTGATATTATCAGAGAGAAAATTATAACCATGCAGCTGTCTGCTGCAGAATTACAGTGCATTATAGATCCCATGAGAAACAATTTAATTCTTTCTTTTTTATAGGAGAGGAATAATAGTATTAACTTTTTTAATCATATAAACCAAAAACATGTAGGCCTATGTTAGACTATACAGGTGCTGGTCATATAATTAGAATATCATCAAAAAGTTGATTTATTTTATTAATTCCATTCAAAAAGTGAAACTATTATATTCATTCATTACACATAGACTGATATATTTCACATGTTTATTTCTTTTAATTTTGATGATTATAACTGACAACTAAGGAAAATCCCAAAATCAGTATCTCAGAAAATTAGAATATTACTTAATACAAAGAAAGGATTTTTAGAAATCTTGGCAACTGAAAAGTATGAACATGAAAAGTATAAGCATGTACAGTAATCAATACTTAGTTGGGGCTCATTTTGCCTGAATTATTGCAGAAATGCTTCATGGCACGGAGTCGATCAGTCCATGGCACAGGTTTATGAGAGCTCAGGTTGCTCTGATAGTGGCCTTCAGCTCTTCTTTATTCTGGGGTCTGGCATATTGCATCTTCCTCTTCACAATACACAAAAAAAAAAAAATCACAAAAAGGTCAGGTGAGTTTCCTGGCCAATTAAGAACAGGGATACCATGGTCCTTAATCCAGGTACTGGTACAGTACCTTTGGCACTGTGTGCAGGTGCCAAGTCCTGTTGGAAAATGAAATCTGCATCTCCAACAAGATGGTCAGCAGCAGGAAGCATGAAGTGCTCTAAAACTTCCTGGTACACGGCTGCGTTGACCTTTCCGACTCAGTTAGCATGGTAATGTTTTTTTCTGAATTTTGTGAAGTGGTTGTGTACTCTGTTTCAAAAGTGTACACAAATGCATTTGTTGTGTTAACTATTCAGATTGTTTACATGACTTTGATTAGAAAATATCTGTTCTGATCTGTTACCACACACGGATGGCATTTATAATGTCAAAATTCACTGCATAATTCTAGAAACTTAATTTCATAATCAGAAAAAAAGTGAATGGGATAATTATGCATTCTGGGACAAATGACTAAAGTCGTTTGTTCCTCTGTCTCATTGGCACTGGTGACAAACTGAATCCGTTGTCAAGTTAGTCAGTGGGAAAGAATTTTCACAAAACAGCAGAAACAGAAGAGCCAAGAAGTCTTGACCTACGAAATGGTTTTACAGCTAAGAAGACAAGGCTGCATCTTTGTTCCGGAAAGCAACCAACAAGGAGCCATTCACAAACACACATGCATATGTACTGTACAGCACTGCTCATGAATGCTTCCTTCTAACAAGACAAATGCACCTCGTCTGTGAACTTTATAAGTGGGCTGTAAACAATCATGTGAAAAATTTGAGATATTCCCGACTAACAATAGGATGGATTAAATAATTGCCTAAATCCCAAACTAATCTGTTTCCCCTTCATGGTAAATATTTTTTAGTCTAGAAATTAAAGCAGCTATTCAGATGACCTGCAGGTGAACTACAAAAGGATCAAAATCTTGCACTGAAAAATTACTTAATTATTTTCATAGCAGGTTAACGCTCATGGAGAATGAGAAATCTAGCAGAAAATGTATGCTGCTCTTTTCTATAGTGAATTGACCTTGTGAGAGATAAATGATTTGACAAACACAGGGGTTCACTGAGAGGCTTTTTTGCTGTTAAGGCCATTTTGTTCATCAAGTTTGAAAGCTGACTAAACTGTGATTGGCTAGTTAATGGAGTTTAGTTTGTTCTGTTCTCAAACGCAGGCAGTAATCTAAAAACAATCCCTTGATTTATTTTACACTTTTGTCATTTACACAGTTTTCTTCAATTAACAAAAATACAGTGTGAATAAAGCTTGTGTTTGAGCAGTTTTCATTCACAAGATCAATATTAAGTGATTTTTTGAAACTGTATAAGGCAGAATGTTTTGTCAATAAATGTTTGATGCATATTTATATATATATATATATATATATATATATATATATATATATATATATATGAGATATATTTATTTTTTTCCGGTGTGAATCTCCTAATGTAAAAAAAAAAAAAAAAAAAAAAAAAAAAGTTTTAAGAAAAAAAAAATGTTTCTGTTTGCATCTGCAAAGCATCTGTTAAACATTTTTTGTTTTATTTTGTTTTGTTATGTCAGTGTTTTTGACACATTAACCATCCATCTTTACACTTGGTACCCTTGTAATTTTACTTTTTCATCTTCACCATTATATTTGTCAAAAAAAAAATAACGATACAAAAGCTACTGGTTTCTGATTAGGTATGATAAGTATGACAAACGTATAAACCTATTTTGTTGAACTGACAGAGCACCATTCCTTGAAAAGCAGCTGGTGTAACGTAACTGTTGTCTTAAGGTCAGTTCTACAATAAGTTTTGATGGTAACGTCCATCTAGAGGGCAAAACAATGCTTTCCTCCACTGCCCACCAGATTTGTACTAAATAATAATGTACTAAGATACTTATAAGACTAAATTCAATATACACTTTATTGCTTAATTGCACATTAAGTTTTTCCATTAGAAAACCACTATAAAGAAAACATTAATATTGCTTAATGCATTAAAGCTGTACGTTCATATTCTGGGCTCTCTGCTTGCCTGTATATAATATGCATAATCAAGGTGTATAAAATGAATTTGAACTTGTAAAATCACTGCCTTATAAAGCCACATTAACCATAGAGTAGAAAATGACTACACATGATGTTGGCTAGACAAGACCGTGTCCCAATTCACTTTCACTGTATGGTAAAAGTGCAGCCTAAACATTCTGCCTAAAAGAAGTAAAAAGAAAGAAAGAAAGGGAAACACATGTGGATGATAAAATGATGACAGAAAAAGATTGAAAAAAGGCGTAGACACACTCAAAATGACTTTAACCAATTTAAATAGAAAAAATAATATATAAGTAGAAAATATTTGGTGTAGATCTTTT
Source organism: Carassius auratus (assembly GCF_003368295.1). Lineage (NCBI taxonomy): Eukaryota > Metazoa > Chordata > Actinopteri > Cypriniformes > Cyprinidae > Carassius > Carassius auratus. The sequence goes on along the minus strand of NC_039249.1, from coordinate 25,205,975 downwards.
AAACATCTTATGTATCTATGGATATTCATGTGCCATCACTTTGTTTGTTTGTTTGTGTGTGTAACAGTGCTTTTGACAGACAGCCCTGCCAAACAATCTGCTACCATGGTGCGAAGCACAGGCTCCTCCTTATGAGACTATAATGACTGTGCCATCACCTGCTGAAACCCACATGACTCACAGATCAGCACAGATTTAACCCTTTAAATAAAAGACACAAACAACATCCAACTTGACACCTGAGACACCATCTCTAAATTGATGAGGCATGTGCATCACTAAATATTTCTTAAATTCTGAAACTACTAAGAGATTAGGAACCTGTAATCTACTACTAATAAACTACTAATATATGTAAATATAAATACATTCTTTAATATTAATTCAATACATTTTGACAAAGGCATTTTCATAAACAGATATTTTTAGAAAATGTACATTGTCCTGCTATCCCAATTTGACCAACGACCAATGGCAGTTGTCCATCATGAAATGCTGCACTGCTGTTGGATTTACCTATATAATAAATTGGACGTTTGTAATAATGTTTGCAGTTCTTTATAATGGGAACATTACACGCCTCTAATAGTGTCATGCCATTGCTCCCTTTATGTACAGTATGACTACGGTGTGCCATAAACGTCCCAGGACAAATGGGTGTCATTATTTAAATAATTAAATTGTTATTTGTTGGGTCAACAAACTGAATGCTGAATCGAGATAACTTCAGCGCCAACATACAATAACATTCAAAATGCACAAAATGCACATTCTGTAACAACCATTACAGAACGTATTGCATTTGAATTTGCACAGCATTTGTTAAGTCAATACAACTTGCATGTCGTCTACCTTTGGAGGCTGATCGTGTGCTGTTGGAGACCGGAGGTCTACTCCGTACGATGATGCTGGAGAAGCCATGTTCCTCTCGGTGCACCTTCAAGAGCGGGACACACCACTGCAGTAATTTCTTCTGAGCACTTTCAGAGCAGTCTCAAAATGCCACAAATATCCCCTCCATCTGTTCAGCTGATACGGTGACCTACAGTAACAGTGTTACAGGGACAGTGGGCGCTAATTGCGACACGTAATCTTCCGTCGCCGGTGCTTTGGTTTGTTATTGAGTGCGCCCTTCCACACCCTCAGTGCAACAGTTTAGTCACCAAATCACAGCGTGCGCACGCACACACACACTAGGAGATAACTCACACTGGGTGGACAGCAGTTGCAGACATTTCAATGTCATTCTTAAATAGCAAAATATCACAAAGCTATGGAAACTCATGCAAGTGTCAACTTTTAGTGAATATTTCATAGGTTTATTTATATCTATCGATATCAGTACAGAAAGAAAGCTTAAAGTCTTGGCCACAAAACAACTTAACATTTCCAACCGTCAAACTGACCATGCTCACCACGAATGTATGCCATTGTAGTTAGTTTGTTTACAGCTAGAACAATTAAAATATTTTACTATAATAATAATAATAATAATCTTAGAGTGACATTTTAGCTTTTAGTGACATGAAAGATTTGCACAAAATATAATAATTTAAGAGGGCTTTCAATTATAGTACTTTGGAAACGTGTAGTTATACTTTTTACTTTAACTACTTTCTACTTAGAAGGTTTGAAGAATATGTGAAATGTAATTTGCACATGTCCATAGTTGTGATAAACATCTGTGGAAATTACATCTGTGGAAATTACGACATTATGGAAAACACACTCCAGGTGTAACACTGTGGGCATCGTGACTTTGCAATGTAAGACATGTTCCTGGATAAACATCTTTTGATAATCCTAGATCAACATTATTGTCCAAAAATAGACTTAACCCAATCCCTACCACTAAACCTATCTATAATTTATTCCTAAAATTGCTGATTAACTAGGGTGTAGAAGCACCTAACCCTGATTGTAAGCCTAAATCAGATATTTCCTGAAAAGTTATATCTCAGTTCTGATTGGTTGATTGGAATGTTCTTCCAGTATCAACAAGGATGTTGATCCAGGAACATGTTGTACTTGTTGTAGCATGGATTTGAAATCTACTTAAACAGTTTAATTACAAATGTAATGTAGTTTGAATAAGTGTGGTCATAATTATTTTTAGGCACAAATCTTGTTCCAGCTCTCTGTTACACAGTATTGCAGTCATTTTCAGGATGCTGAGAGATGCCACGTTTTGTCCTGTGAGGTCATTATAGTATGCAAGTCACCTTTAGCACTTCAGATTGCATTAAATAATAATAATAAATAATTATAATCATCTTGGGGAAAAACAGGTTCAGTCAGGGTACCAGATTATTAAATCCATAATCTATAATTTTAACCTGCATTGTAGGAATTAACTGAATTAATAGCAAATAATGACATTCATCTAATGTCCTGGCAAGCACAATGGAAAAAGTCACTACTTGTCCGTTGTGTAACTTACTGTCCTGTTTGACCTCTGGACAAATATAAACCTCATATAGCAGGTGTGGAGAAGGACTGTCACATTTCTTAAATGTGTTAACCACTTGACCAGGGGACGCCAGACTTGGTCCTGGAGGGCTGGAGTCCTGCAGAGCTTAGCTTCAACCCTAAATAAACACACCTGAACCAGCTAATACAACTAGTATGCACATTGGTATGCAGGGTAAATGTCTAGACACCGGCCCTCCACACTTAAGATCATTGACCCCTGCACTTGACCCTTCCTTCCCTTTTTCCTGACAATTGTCCAGCTGTTATATTATTGGAATAAAGTGACTAAGGCTGGTTGACTAGTCAATCAAAAATTTGTATTGCCATTCAAAAGAATTAAGATTAAGTTCACACAAGAATACCAAAGTGATAATTCACCATTAACACTTCTGTCTAAATTCTTTTTGTCTTAATTTTGAAAAATAGAGTACATTATATGCCTACACATTAATCTCAGTTTAAAGAGTGATTGAAATACTGTAACACTGAACATAACCTTTTTTGAAATGCAGTGTTTATGGCTTATGTACATACTAACAATAAGTTTCTTGCGTATATTTGATCCTTACTGATGTAAAAAAAAAAAAAAAAAGAAAACCTCCAGGAACTATTTTAAAGTCTCTTGGACTCCAAAGAACCACAGTGACAGACATTATCTCCAAATGGAAAACCATAAGAAACCTTCCAAAATACCTCCAAGAACACAGTGACAAATAACCCAGGAAGTCACAAAAGACCCAAGGAAAACATTGAAAGAACTACCACACTATACCATTCATCACTCCACTATCTGAAAGACATTGGCCAAAAATGGCATTCATGAAGAGTTACGAAGAGAAAAACAACGCTAACCAAAAAGCAGATTAAGGTTGTTCTGAATTTTGCCAAAACAAACCTTGATGATCCTCAAACATTTTTGTGAGACTGTATTGTGGACTGATTAGTTGAAAACAGAACAGATTACAATGGCATAAACAGTCACTACAGTCAAGCAAAGTGGAAGGAGTGTGCTGGTGTGGGGATGCTTTGCTGCTTCAAATCCTTGGCAACTTGCAATATTTAAAAATAATATGAATTGTGTTGTTGTATGTTGAAGCTCAAATGCGACTAGACTAAGTGGCAAGACAATGATCCCAAGCATAGGAGTGAGTAAACCTCTGAATGGCTCAAACCATTAGGGTGTAGGAATGGCATGGTCAAAGTCTTGAACCCAACTGAGATTCTGGACCTAAAATGGGCAGTTCAAGCTAAACCCCCAAGTGTAAGACACCCCAACCCCTCAAGTGTAAAAAGCTGTTTTATGAAGAAGAGTGACAAATTTATTTTAAGAGCTTCATAACGCTAAATAAATGGGCACACCAAAGGAGAGTTTTGAACAAGGCAAACATATAATCAGACTAAGGATAGTTTTAATTTGTATCTTTGCATATTTAGTCATGTTACTATTTAAAAAAATAAAACAAAAACAAAAAACAAAGAGAAAAGGTTTTAAACTAAATAACTGTCCAGTATAACATAAACGGAAAAACAAACATTTGTGCATTTGTAAAGACATTTTGAAATTCCAGCAGTTTTCTTCCAAGAGGCAATAAAATACATTATAAAAAAATTAAAAAGAAAAAAGAAATTATAATAATAAAAACACATTAAAACCTAAAAAATACAGAACAGGAAAAGAGTCCACTACATAAACCTATATACTAAAACATGTAGTCCACACATAAAATGCCACTTTGTGTAGAATTATTCATCCAAAAATGAAAATGCTGTTATAATTTACTCACAATCTTGTGGTTCCACAGCTGTTCGCATTTCTTTCTTCACTGAACATAAAATATATTTTCTATAACACTGGAGCCAAACAACATTTGACCTTTGAATTTTTGAATTTCATTGTAAAATATGTAGAAATCATATATATATATATATATATATATATAAATAAATGATTTTACCAAAATATCTTAAATTTATGTTCCAAAGCATAAAGAAAGTTATACATGCTTGGAAAAAAAAACATAAATGATGACAGTTTTCATTTTTGAAAGAACAATCCCTTTAATAACCTGTGAGCTCATTGAGGTTTTACATAATATTGCATAATCTTGTGATTTTGATTTAATTTCTTTTTTTTTTATACATAACACAAAGTGTTCTTCACTGAAGAGCAATTTTTCAAGGCATTGTTGAAACATAAATAAGTGTATGAAATATAAAATTTGTATATACACAAATGCATCCATAAACTTAAGACATAACACTACAGTTTATTATATTGCAGAATGTTTCACTCAAATATATTGTCATGCATAACTTGTATGTAATAATTTTTGGGTATATATTTTAGCTAGAGATGCAAGCATATTTAAAGAGTGGGCATTAAAAGAAATGCTCATGTTCAAACTATTAAAAACTAAGGCACATAAAAGAAAAAAAGATCCCCATCGAATATTTATTTATCGCTCAAAAAGACTGCAGCAAACCTTCAGTACATCAAACATATACTATATATAACTACTTAATACTTCTGAACATTCCTCAGTCACCCGTAATAAAGGTGTCTAGAACTGATCTCATAATTTTGTACAATTTGCGAGCATGATGTATTATGAATTTTTAATAAGTATGATTTGGCGGTTACATTCAAAAGCAATAATAGTAAGGACAATCATAATAACTGATTGTCTTTCATTAACCATATGAATTGTTGCTGTTTTATGCACATTTTGAAAGAGATTTGACATGCCAAATGTTATACGTGTATAATATTTAAAAGAAAAAGAGAGAAAAGAAAAAAAAAAAAAAATATATATATATATATATATATATATATATATATATATATATATATATATTTCACTGAGCCAAATAGGACATCCATATCTTTTGTTAAAATTCCAGTTACTAAACAGAGCTAGCTTTCAGGAAAAAAACAAAAAAAAACTAAACAATAAATGTAAAACTGTTGTGGTGAGGTGTTTTTAAAACTCTGCAATTTGTATAACCAACCTTATTCTAAAACTTTGACCAAATGTACAGTGGGGAAAATATTTATTTGATGCCCTGCTGATTTTGCAAGTTTGCCCACTTGTAAAAAGAAATGAAGGGTCTGTAATTTTTATGGTACATTTATTTTTAAATAGTAGAGACAGAAACGAAAAAAAAAAAAATCCAGACAAAAACACATTATATAAAGGTTAGAGATTGATTTGCATTTCAGTAAGTGAAATAAGCATTTGATCACATACCAACCAGCAGGAATTCTGATTCCGACAGATTGGTTATGTGCCCATACGGAACAGAGATTAGTCCGGTCACTTTAAGAAGTTACTCCTAATGTCAGCTCATTAGGTGTATAAAACCATCTGTATCTTGCCTCTACCACCACCATGGGCAAGACAAAAGAGACGTCAAAGGATGTCAGATACAAGATTGTAGATCTGCACGAGGCTTGAATGGGCTACAAGACCAGAAATCCAAACCAATCGGCCTTGGTCTGGAGCTCCGTCCAAGATCTTGCCTCATGGGGAAAGGATGATCATGAGAAAGGTGAGGGATCAGCCCTGAACTACACGCAAAGAGGTTGTTAATAATCTTAAAACAGTTGGGACCACAGTCACCAAGCAAACCATTGGTAACACATTACAATGCAATGGACTGAAATCCTCCACCATCCACAAAGTCCCTCTGCTCAAGGTGGCACATGTACAGGCCAGTTTAAAGTTTGCCAATGAACATCTAAATTATTCAGAGAAGGCTTGGGAGAAAGTGCTGTGGTCAGATGAGACAAAAATTAAGCTCTCTGGCATTAACTCGGCTCGCCGTGTTTGGAGGGAGTGAAATGCCAACTAAGACCAAAATAACACCATCCCTTTAGTCAAGCACAGAGGTGGAAACATTATGCTTTGGGGTGGTTTTTCTGCTAAGGGTACAGAACGACTTCACTGTATTGGGGGGTAAATGGACGTGGCTGTGTACTGTAAGATCTTGGATGAGAAACTCCTTCCCTCAGCCAGAACACTGAAGATGGGTCATGGATAAGTCTTGAAGGATTACAATGACCCAAAACATACCACCAAGGAAATAAACGAGTGGCTCAAGTAGAAGCACATTAAGATCATGGAGTGGCCTAGCCAGTCTCCAGACCGCAATCCTATAGAAAATCTGTGGAAGGAGCTGAAAATTTGAATTGTCAAACAACAGCCAAGAAAGCTTAAGGAATTAGAGAGAATCTCTAAAGAGGAGTGGATCAGATGTGTGCAAACCTGATGACCAACTACAAAAAAATGTCTGTGCTTGCCAACAAGGGTTTCAGAACCAAGTACTAAGTCATGTTTTGCTTGGGGATCAAATACTTATTGCACTGAAATGCAAATCAATTTCTAACCTTTATATAACTTATATAAAATATTGTATTATATATAACGATTTAATATAATTATATAGTTTAATTTCTGGAATTTTTGGTTGGTATTCTGTCTCTATACGTTAAAATAAACCTACCATAAAAAGTACAGACAATATACAATATCAACAGGGGATAAAATAAATACTTTCCCCACTTTATCAAACACTTTGTCAAGATTTCTATTTTAGAGGTTTTTTGGTACGGTTAAATTGTCCCATGAAATCACATGGTGAAAATTGACCTTGGTCTGAATGGTCTGAAAAATGAATTGTTTTATCGAACATAGAAGTGTTACTGTTAATACTCTGGTTTCCAAAGAATGATCTGTTTGTCCACACCACCTGTGATGATAGTACTGCATTGTCCATTCATCCACATACACGTTACTGCACCTGCATTAAAGATACTCAATCAGGTTAATACGAAGGGCTGAACCAAAATCTGGAATGTTAAAGAGTGCTACATACAACATTTTTTACTAAACAAAAATTTAGCATTTTGACTAAATTCTTAAGGGGGTCACACACCAGACGAGAAGCACATCACCACATCGAGTCTTTAAAATTCAAACATTGTTTTCTAGGAGCGTGGTGCCCAGCTACGACTCAGGACGCCGTTCAAATTCCTGCCGCGCCACAGAGCGCCATCTGCATTATTTTATATTAAATAAGCTCAGAATTGAGCTCGCGCATATAGAATGTGCGCGTGCGATATGTGATACCTCACGATGTCCTAGACGCGGCACTGTGGGGCACTACGCTTCTCGTCTCGAGTGAGACCACCTTAAGCCACTATCCTTAATACAAAAAGCTATCCAAAATGCAGACAATTAAGAGAATGTTGAGAGAGAGATTTCAATATTTAAAAAAAGCGAAAAATACCTCAGAGTAATCAAAATGAACATACAATATTTAGTAAGTAAAATATTTATGTATTTTATTTATATAGAGTATTGCATTGTTTGCTTAGTAATAAACTAATGTCCAACAATTGGAATTTGTTTTAAGTCAAAAATCTTGTACATCTCACATGGAGTGTGGGTGGGTGAGTTTCTGGCAATACAGAGCATTTAAAGGGATCGTTCACCCAAAAATGAAAATTCTGTCATAATTACTCATCCTCAAACCCGTAAGATCATTGCTGACTATGGAAGGTCAGAGAGCTCTCGGCATCCTCAAAAATATCTTAATTTGTGTTCCGAAGATGAACAAAGGTTTTACAGGTTTGGAACGACATGAGGGGGGAGTAATTAATGACAGAATTGTAATTTTTGGGTGAACTATGCTTTTCAAATGATTAAAGTCACTCCATTTCAGTTAGGATGCCAAATTCCATCATTACCAACAGAGTTCAATAGAAATTGTTACCATAGTCGACTAGAGATGCTTTTGGGAAACGCACCCCTGGTAAGACTCACTGGTGTGTGTTTACCTGAGTGAGCAGGTATTTTGTGGACGACTTTACTGCTAAGGAGGTCCCATACACTGAGATCTCCTGACATCCCTCCAGATAACACAGTGTTACCATCCCAACAGAAACACCTAAAAGGAAGAAAGTGATCTTTGGCTTAAAAAATAAAGGAAGCGGTACATGTTGATAAAATAGCTCCTTAACATAAAACACAGTCCAATATATATATATATATATATATATATATATATATCTCAGTGTTCGTTCACCTCTGCTCTTCCTCTGAATGTACAGTAGCGATGAGCATGCCTGTCTGCACATCTGTAACCACCAAACACGAATCCTCCCCAACACTCAGTATATGTCTGCTGTCTGAACACAGAAACAAAATTATACAAAATTACCCCTAAAAAAATAAAAAATAAAAGATCTTGAATATTCTTACATTAATATGAAAGACACACTCACCAGGACTGAAGGCCACCTGATGAATCTTTCCAGAATGGCAGGTCAGTTGATTTAGTGGGACAGGGTTGTCAATGCCCCAAAGAGTAAGTGTTCCTTCTTTAGTACCCGTTGCCAAAAGTGTGCCACCTGGGCCAAGATCTAAAGTATTAACCTGTAAATATTTATTTACAATATATAAACTACATAAATGTTACATTTTTCACAAAATAATATAAATGCACTTTTCTTCATTAGGGCACAAATATATCAGTGCACTCATACTGTAAATGTACAATTTAACAACCATTGCTTAGTGAGAGAACTATTATATATGCCACATTTTATATTTACAAATAATTACAATTATTATATTGTAATAAGTGATTATAATGTTTTTTTTTTACTAATTACTTTAATAAAAATAAAATTAATTCATCACTTATTTTTATTTTGTGCACAAACCTACATGAATTTCATTATTAAAAAAATTTAACTCTCCAAAAATTGTGGCATGGAAATCATTTAGACACTTTGTATAACATGGTGGAAAGAACAGCAAATAGTAACTTTTTACATACTAAATATGTCAGGCTCAACCAGTTAACTTTGTTACCCAAGAGCTTATAATGTAAGAAAATATAATACACAATCAGAGCAGCTGAGTCCATCTTCAAGAATCACTAAAAACACATCTCATCCATCTTTTTTCCATCTAGCATTTTCGAATTCTGTTCTTAAAAAAAAAAAAAAATTATATAATTTTGGACTTGCACTGTATTCATTTACTAACTGCCTGTTTTTTATATAGTGGTTTTTATATCACTGGCTTCTCCAATCTTTTTGTATTCTATCGGTTTTCTTTTTATTTATTATAAAATTAACAAAAGCAAAAAAAGGCCTCCAACACTAGCTTACTCTACCTTTTTTCTATTCTATCTTTTTTCTTTTTATTATATAATAATAAAAAAAACATTGCTATGTGTACTGCATTAAGCGAACTGAGACTTGTTATTGCACTTGCATATCATTAACTACATTAACATGGACAACAGTACTCTAATTATTTACCTTATTCTTTCTGAATAACACAATATTATGATTAAGGTGTTTACATGAGTAGCTTTTAGAATATTCCTTTCATAGTGCCTCTGTCACTGAATACTTTCAATGTACCTTTTTCATGCTATGAGTAAACAGACGATGGCGTTGTTGAAACCATCCTTTTTGTTTGCTGTCAAAAGGTTGAACACTGCCATGTGTGTATCCTGTCCATAATGTGGCAAAAAGTCCTACAAGATGGTAATATGATTAAGGTGCGTACATGTCTGTACTGCACTTCAATAATGTGATTACCTTGATTTGTGTTTACTTCGTGTATGATTTTAGCCAATTTAAGGTAATCAAAAATCTTTTTACATAGTAAATTCTTAATCCGAGTATTGTGACTTTGTTAAAATTAGAATATTGTTGTCCATGTAAACATACTCATTTCTCTTGATTCAAAGTTGATTTTGATTGCTTCCACTGTCCTCAACTGTAAGTAACTTTGGATAAAAGTGTCTGTTTAATGACTAAATGTAAATGTAAATCAAACAATTACATTTTAGTTAATTTATGGGAATTGTATAGCAATAACTAACCAACATTTAGTCCAACCTAGCTAGAACAATACTAGCTATTATACTAATAACAAAATGATAGCTTTAAGCAAAATATTCAATCCTGCAATGCAATAAGCAATTATTTGGGGCAAGTATGATACAATTTAAATGTACATGACTTCACCATAGGCTTAAAGATTATTAGTTTGCACATTTTTCCATTAAAAAGCTTACCTTTCCGTAGTTATATAGAGATATAATAATAGATTGCTTCTTATTCCATTTGTTTTTTTACATCGTTCAAACTCAACTATAGCACTTTGTTCACTTTTTAAAAAAATAACTCATTGTTAGGTATGTGACTGGCTCTAGGCAATAGTACAGCTTAGATGTTTCTGCTACAATCTGTCATACAGCCTGGCATAAAAAAATTAAATAGTAGGTTTATGAGACTTAACATTTAATTTGATAAACTAAAGAGACTAAGCTTTTACACCTCAGTTCTGAAATGTGAAAAAAATGAATAATCAGTTGTTTGACAGTTGCCTATATTGCAGTTTTTTAAAGATTCCTCAGCACTAACCCCAGCCTCATGTTCAAATTCAGAAAGCAGGTCAAACTGTGTCCTTTTATTACTGGAGATGTCATCTGCTACACATTTCCAAATCTGTTGAAGTAAAACAGAGAAAGTAGTCAACTGAAAAGTCAATTGAAACCATGATTTAAAAAAAAATGCTGTGTTTTGAAATGTTTAATCATTTGTCCCTTATAAAAGGACAGATAAATTAGTTAAAATATTCCACTATAATTTTTCAGATCCTACTGAAATCAGCAATTTTTTATTGGATTTTTTCAAGTTCACCAGAAATAAAAATGTTAATAAGGTTTATTTGAAACCAAGTAAACAAGGTGTCCTTAGTAACTGCACAGTACATTCAGCTGTGCTCAGAGGTAAAACCAAGACTTATCCATCCCTAAATGTTCTGTAAGAAAGCAAACTTGGCTAAATTAATTTACAATACCTTCACAGTAGAATCCCAAGATGCTGTGTAAAGTTTGTCATCCCTCCAGCAAATATGACTAACTGCATCATCGTGACCCATCAAAGTGTCTTGTTTTCTTCCATATGCTACGGAGTAAAAATATCTAAAGGAAACATGAAAATATGAACAGAAATAAAGGGGCTGAAGAGTGATAAAAATGAGAGAAATTCAGAAATGTATTAAATTACATGTTTGTATGGATATGATATGACTGTGGTTACTATATAAATGCTTACACATTGTTGTCCCAGGAGGAGCACACAACAATCTTATCATCAGGAAGCATCAGACAGGAGGACAGTGCCTTAAGGGTAATTTGAGAAAAAGAAATTGTTTTAGTTAGAGGTAATAAGATCATATGCTTTTCGCCATTGCACTCCAGAGGCCTGCGACCTGGGGTTCGGATGTGGAACTTGAAGCGATGGAGAGTGAGCAGACGGGCCTCGCTCTTTCTCTACCTCTCTCGGCCGAGCATGTGCATAGTTTCGCCAGTTGAATTTATGCATGATTATTTACACTTAAATTTATAAACGCAACACTTTTGTTTTTGCCCCTATTTTTGTGAGTTGAACTCAAAGATCTAAGACTTTTTCTATGTACACAAAAGCTTCAGGATCTCTTCATGGTATCTCTGTGCATTCAAAATGCCATCAATAAAATGAACCTATGTTCGTTGTCTATAATATATGCCTGCCCATACCATAACACCACTGCCACCATGGGCCACTTGATCCACAACGTTGACATCAGCAAACCACTCACGCACACGACACCATACACGCTGTCTGCCATTTGCCCTGTACAGTGAAAACCGGGATTCATCTGTGAAGAGAACCCCTCTCCAAAGTGCCTGACACCATCGAATGGGAGCATTTGCCCAGTCAAGTCGGTTACGGCAACGAACTGCAGTCAGGTCGAGATCCCGATGAGGATGAGGAGCTTGCAGATGAGCTTCCCTGAGACAGTTTCTGACAGTTTTTTGCAGAAATTCCTTGGTTATGCAAACCAATTGTTGCAGCAGCTGTCTGGGTGGCTGATCTCAGACGATCTTGGAGGTGAAGATGCTGGATGTGGAGGTCCTGGGCTGGTGCGGTTACACGTGGTCTGTTGTGAGACCGGTTGGATGTACTTCTAAATTCTCTGAAATGCCTTTGGAAACGGCTTATGGTAGAGAAATGAACATTCAATTCACGGGCAACAGCTCTGGTGGACATTCCTACAGTCAGCATGCCAATTGCATGCTCCCTCAAAACCTGCGACATCTGTGGCATTGTGCGGTGTGATAAAGCTGACAAATCTAAATTTCCTTTAGAGAACATTTACTCGGGCCTGATGCTTTCACGTTTAGTGGCCCTTTGCAACCTACTCTGAGCTTGTAGACATGCTGGCCCGACGACCCCAGTGAATCCCAGTCATCTAAACTTGACAAGCAGTTCCTGAGCGCCCAAATTCAAGACCTGCACGGAGAAAGCCCTTTTTCGGGAATCTGCAGGAGATCTGCTCCAGACCCTGGAAGCTGCCATTCTCCGTCCACCTTACTTATGCGGCAGCCACTGACTATACCAGCCTAGTGGGTTCTGTGGAGCAGGGCTATACCATCATTTTTGCAATCGAGGATACGCTAGCTATGAACCTCTCACCATCTTCAGCCTCTTCCTGGATGTCCCACCCCCTCCTTCCGACTAAACCATGTGGGACCACTTCCACCCTTATCGGAAAGACCTACATGGCAGCTGGTCAGACAGGCATGGTCCTTCATACTATGGCCATTCTCTAAGCCTCCCAAAGAGACGGACAAGGGGGGGGTCTAACCCCAGAAGCAGTCAAGGAGCTCCACAGAGCCACACTCTATAGGTCGTTCTGTGGCGGGCTCGGTGGCTGCAGAGCGCCACCTGTGGCTTAATCTCACAGAGATCCATGAGAAGGAGAAAAGTTTTTCTCCTTGCATCTTCCAGATTTGGCCCCTCTACACTAATTCTTATCAGATCTTCCACTGTGTCTAAATGAAGGGATGCTCTAATGTGTCTGATTTGAACAGCTAAACAGTCCCTAAACAGCTTATACTACTGATTATAAAAAGTGATTATATGTTGATTCTTTATTTATTCATTTAGTAAAACGTTTGGAGCAGTTTTTGTTTGTTAAATATAAGTTTATTTATTATATAAGTAACGACCAAACGTCCAGTGGTAGACAGTCTATGTTTGATAAATATAGCCTTCTCAAATCATTACGACTTGCCTAAAATAAAATCAAGAGATGTAAATCAGTTCAAGCATATAACAATGTTTAAATGTGCTATATACAATAGTTTGTGCAGAGACGCTTCAGAACATGGAGATGCCAGCGTGATCACTTGCATTTTTTTCAGTGGATACGCCATCATTTTAGCTAATAAAGGTAAGAGTAATACATCATAACTGCAAAGGATCAACTTTTATTTGTGTGCACTCACAATATCAACAAAACACTGAGCTTTCTGCCGTCTCGTCTTTAACAGAAGTACAAAAATTAACCAACACTGTGAAAACATGCCTCACAGACATGATAAATATATCAATAGAAAGTTTTAAATGACTACTTAACGAAATAGAACAAATCGAAAACAAAATCACTTTCATTATAATCTGTGAAGATGCATTGCTCTCTAAAAGGTATGTCTAATGAGGAGATGACTAGTCAGGATCGGCAACTTCATCCTTGCGACACAGACTCCGAAAACACTAGTTTATTAGTAAATAATTAAAATATCTCCTTACTATTTCCCCCATCACATTTATTATATGCAAACTGAAGCCTATCGCATGTATTTGAACGCAGAACTGTTTAGCTGTGCTACTGTTGCAGGACAATAAACACCATCCAGTCGCTCTTGACAGTCACAGTAGCACGGTCTCATGTTGTTTCCACCAGCACAGCACATTTTTTTTCATCACTAATTGATGGATGTCTAAAATATAAAAAAATAAGGAGAAGTCTAAAACAGGTTGGAGGCCCGGCTAATTTTGGTCCACTACAGGGAATTAGTGAGTCACCACAGGGATGACCTCCTTCAACACATGCGGTCCTTTTGGACTCAGAATAAACACCAAGAATAGTATTTTCATCCCATCTCAACAGACAGTTTTCTTGGGGGTTCACTGGGATTCTGTTAAGATGCAGGCCCGTTTTGCTCCTGTCTGGATTTCCAGCCAAAATGCATGAATGGCCCGCTTCAAGCTAGGCCATCATGTTTCTGTAAGCACCTGTCACAGGCTTTTGGGCCTCATGGCTGCAGCCATGTGCTGTGCTGCTCCTGGAGCTGCTTCATATGAGGCCGTTGCTTTGGTGGATGAAACTGTTAGGGGTCCGCCTGACGGCACCAGCTTCTCGCCTAGTAAGGTTGGTCTCACACAGTTGCTTTCGCATTCTTTCAATGTGGCGGGTCACTCTCTCCTCAGAGAGGAAATGTCAGTAGGGGTCAGTATGGGTGCTTTTCACCGTTGCTGAATGGTTACTACAGATGCCTCTCTGACAGGCTGGGGCATGGTCTTCGAGGGCAGGCAAGCTTGCAGAGTTTGACCGGAAGAGTTCCTCTCCTGCCAAATAAACAGCCTGGAGCTAAGAGCCGTCTTTCTGGCACCGATACATTTTCCACACTCTTTCAAGGGGTGTCATGTGATTGTCAGGATTAACAACATGTTGGTAGTCCTCATATAAACTGCCAAGGGGGTTCAAGGTCATACACCCTGGACAGGTATGTGCGCAGTCTTCTCCATTGGTCTCAAAGCAGATTCCTCTCCCTGAGAGCGGTTCACGTCCCGGGAGTCTTGAACCTCGCAGTTGATTTTCTTGTCTAGACAGAAGCTCAGATCAGGGAAATGGGTGCAGAACCACCAAACAGTAGCCCAGATTTGGGACTTGTTCGGCAGGGTGGAGGTGGACCTCTTTGCGTCACAGGAGTTGTCCCAATGTCCACTTTGGTTCTTCCTGAGTTCCCCAGCACCTCTACGTATAAGATGAGTTCACTCACCCATGGCCGAACCTGACACTGTATGCGTTTCTGCCTGTTAAGCTAATTCTGGCGGTAAGGTTGCCCTTTTGTTGGCGCTAACTTAATTAAAGCGAGTTGGGGATTTAAAAGCTCTCGGTCATCAAGGTGTGTATGGCTTTTGCCCCTGGTCTGGTTAAAGTAACCCAACAAACCAGGCCAGGATATGTTCCCAAGGTTTTGTCTGCATCTTTTCACTCTCAAGTGGTCACCTTTCACTATTTTCTTCCTCCTCCTAATGCTTCAGGGGAGGATGAGAGACTTAACATGTTCTGCCCTGTCAGAGCTTTGAAGCTGTATGTGGATAGTTCTAACCAGTAGAGGAAGTCTCCCCAGCTGTTAGTATGCTTTAGTGCTGGCTGCTGTGGGTGTACCGCGTCAAAGCACAGAATTTTGCACTGGGTTAGGGTGTCTGTTTTTCACCTCTCAGCATTCAGGTGCATTCCACCAGGTCTGTGGCATCCTCTAACAATCTTTTTAGGGGAGTCCCCCTAGAGGATATTTGTGTAGCGGGAGGAAGTTTCTCTCCACACACTTTTATCAGGTTCTATAATTTGGATCTTGACACGGCCCCTGGTTCCCGGGTCTTGTCCTCTTGAACCAGCCAGGGATACTATCAGGTTCTTCATCGGGCCAGATACGGCAGCATCTCGTTCCCTACTCCGAGAACTTGGGTTGCACAAGTAACCCGAGACGATTTCATTCTAACCTGGCAGTGGTATACAGTCACCCCCCAACATTTTTTTGACTATTACACCACGCTTAAAACAATTTGTTACACTTCAATATGAGATTTTTTTAATTTTCCACTTTCCACTCGCTGGCGGATAACACAACCTAAACAAACTAAACATGCATCATCATCTTCAAATACGTTTTTTTCAGACTAAAACAAAAACAACGTCTTCAGAAAGCTTGGATTTTGCTGGACAAAAACATCATCTCAAAGTAGATGAAAGTGAAAAAAAGGAAATTTATCAATATTAATGTGGACAGAGCCTGAGACACTTTAGTTCATAGAGCTCTCTCTTAAACAGTTGATCTGAATCAGGCGTGTTAGACAGACAGAGCAAAGCTTCCTCATGAACAGGATTGAAAAAAAAATGATTGTATAATTTATGTCTAATGCAATTAAATAGACAGATTTTTAAAGTGTGGCTTAAGTTCAAATACCTTTTAGGACCACTGTGTTTACTACAATCTCTAGAAATCTTACCATGTTCGAGAAGGACACACTTCTTTGAAGTCCATTTTCTTTCGAGAACATCTTCAATGTGGAGTCTACGTGATGATAAAGGACATGTTTACTTAGATTTCCTTTGAGAGGTGATCATTTAATAATTTAAGTTCTGCGGAATTAAACTCTAATTTATAGGAATCTGTCCCTCACTAATGAGACTAAATAACCAATGAATTCCTAACCTTGAGAAGTTGAGAAGATGGAATCCCCACTGAGGGTCACAGCAATGCCTGTTACTGCTCTGAAGAACCAAAATAAAAGGGTCAAAGGTACATTTAAAAATCTGACATTAATCTTTGTTTTAAAACACGCAATTACAAGGACACACTACTTAACAGATACTCACTCTTTATGTATTTTGTGGCAAGACTGCAATGTAAGTTTGTTCATGTTGCTCCAGGCCATTTTCTTACTTTCCTCAGTCAGGTCCTCAAATGATTCCATACTTGGAGATGCTACACAAAACACTCATGGATTATATCATAAAAAATGTACACAATTTACAAATAAAATTACACTTTCAAATATTAATTTGCACATTAATGGCTCCACATATACTAAAAAATTTAAAATCTTTAAAATGGCAATTTTGCTTAAATTATGGGTTGAAAAAATTATCACATCCTTGATTAAATTCAACAAATCAGTACAATCGAATGTCCAACCATGCTGCTGCAGATTGTGTTTCAATGTGTGAGATGAAATGGTCACCCTCTTCATATATTTTGCCAGCTCTCTGCTTGTTATTTTCCTGCTTTTTCATATATATATATATATATATATATACACATACACACACACACTGTACATACATACATGAAACGAAATCAACACTCCAAATGATCATTTCAGGAACCTTGTTTTTAGGACAATTTCAGCTCTGCATAGCAAGGGTTGGAAGATACGGTTGGATAAGGTCCATTTTAAGTGGTACATTAGGCTGGAAAGAATGTTGTTTGATTTTAAAGGAGAAAACAAGCATCAAGCCATTTCCCTGACAAACAGCTGGAAATTTGTTTGTGGTGAGTGGTTTAAGAAAAGTTTAGGTCTTATTCAGACTGTCAGTTGAAATCTGATTATTTTGGTTTCTGATTGGAATCTGATTTAAGTCTGAAAACTTAGAGGTATAGACCAGCAGTACGTTTTTATTTTCTGCTTGACTTGAATTCGCAACAACACAACCTTGTTTGGGCAAAGAAATTGGTCAGACTGAAACTTATTTAAAGGAATACAATTTAAATAGGATTTCAAACAACATATTAATGGATTTGTACAAAACTGTATTTTCATGTGATTTTTTTTTTTTTGCCGTTTACACTTACTAAATATGATCGGATTCTAACCAGACATGTACGGAGCCCCACGCATGAAATGCAAGAAAAAAAATTAATTGTGCGCACGATTTACCAATTCATTCCCTCAATGTACTAAAACGTGCACACGATTACTATTCTGTTCCCTCGATTTACTATTGTGTTCCGTCAGTTTGCTAAGTCATGCGCACAATTTATGAATCGACTGAACGAAATAGTAAATCAAGGGAATGCAATAATAATAATGTGCACTTTTTAGTACATTGAGGGAATGAATTAGTAAATCGTGCACACAATTTAGACTACTATTTTTTCCTGCATGTCATATGCCGGGCTCCGCAGACATGCACAAAAATCTGTAAAAAAAACAACAAAACAACGCACTGACAGTCTCAACAAAACAAACACCATTAGTGCAATGCATGTGTGATTATCTCGTACATGGTGATAGCTCACTGCTGCTGAGGCTGGGGGTGGCTGACAGGTTGTGGAAGCGTGGAGTGATCCTCTGAGGATGAGGAGTGACAAAGAGTTGTCGAGGCGTCTGTCCAAACTCCAATATCTGAGTTAGCATGGCTATTTTCTGATCTGGGTCCTCAATACTGCAGAAACACAGACATAAACACTGCAAAATGTACTTTGACAAATATATAAAAAAAAAACTTAAAATTGCATCAAAAAGCATTCAGGCAGTCAAGTACAGTATGATCTATTTAATAAGGGATATATTTAAATTTAATGAATTTACCTTTCGCAGTCAACTCCTCCCTCATATGTTAATGGATGGAAAACTGTAATATAGCAAACATCATTGTTTTATCAATATAAAATATCAATAACACTAATCCATCATACTTTAAATTAGGGCTGCCCTCAATTAAGAATTTTTCTGGATGACTAGCAGTCATTCATTTTAAGCATTAGTTGGCAAAATCGCATGTTTATAATAAACAATTTAAATCTTTATAATGAGCCATTAATTGTCTACATAGCCTAATAAGTGATCAAGCATAGCATAGACATAAAGCTTGTCACAGCGCACGGGCAGAAGTAATTATTATGAATGTATCAGGGAAAAACAGTAAGGAGGCTGCATTTTCATTTTAATAATTTGATAAACTCATGCTTTCTTTGTTTTCGATTTAAAAGATGAACTTGACAACACCAACTCTCTATCATGGACATGGCTGTTTGCATGTTTCATACAGATAACAATGACAATATTTGTTTTCCATTTTAATTGGTTAATTTGGAAGTAGACATTTCACTCTCTACAGATATATTTTTAATATTTTTAATATCTTTAAGGCAAATTTTCAAATTCTTGAATCAATTTTGCATTACAATCCTCATAAAGCTGCAGTTCTCTCGGTTGGTTGTGCATCTTTTTCTTCCACACTTTTTCCTTCCACTCAACTCTCTGTTAACATGCTTGGATACAGCACTCTGTGAAAAGCCAGCTTCTTTGGCAATTAATGTCTGTGGCTTACCCTCCTTGTGAAGGGTGTCAATGATTGTCTTCTGGACAACTCAGATCAGCAATCTTACCCGTGGTTGTGTAGCCTAGTGAACCAAACTAAGAGACCATTTTGAAGGCTCAAGAAACCTTTGCAGGTGTTTGGGTTGATTAGCATGTCACCATATTCTAATTTGTTGAAATAGTGAATTGGTGGGTTTTTGTTAAATGCGAGCCAAAATCATCACAATTAAAAGAACAAAAGACTTAAACTACACGAGTTTCACAATTTGAGTTGAATTACTGAAATAAATGAACTTTTCCACGACATTCTAATTTATTGAGATGCACCTGTATTACTTTAATCTGAATGACCAAAAATGACAAAATATTTAAGGAGAAAGTGAGCACACCAGCGCCTCCATCTGTCCTGCTGTGAGCATTGTGCAGCTTACACACTCTGCATAGACACTTGAACAACACACATTCTCTAGGTTAACGTTGCATTGAGCAGCCATGTAATACTTACATCTTTCAGATGATAAGCCATATTTGTGGTGGGTGAATGATAGGCGGGCGTTAGGATGTCCTGCCCGATGTATTGTATTACCATGGAATAGAAGTAAATGTTCTGTCTGTGAATTGCATACAATTTTGGTCGACCAAGCCTTTTCTGGTCACTAATGATTAGTCGACTATTAGGGGGCAGCCCTACTTTAAACACTGTTTTATAACTGAATATTTGACTGATGCCAATCTGTGTTTGTCTATTTTACCATTATAGGCAGCCACAGCTTCACTTCCCCTCTGTTTGTAGCCAAAAATCAGATCAATCCACTCATGCAGGTGTTCAGACACATACTGACACTCCAGTGCTAAACGCATTTTCTCCAAGAAGTCGTCTGGATCTGCGTACATACACAACACAGAGAAATGTGAACAAAATATCAGATGCGATTTCATATATAGAGCACCGAAGCAAGATGGGTGGCACTTATTTGCACATGGCAACTGAATTTCATTCATCCTATAACGGTCAAATAGTTTGAGCTATATAAATGGAGTCTTTACAAATTAGCTGAGTTGAATCAGGGCATTTAATAAGGAGGACTAAAATGTGCGGTGTCTGGGGTTCTCCAGGACCAGGATTGAAAACCACCAAGTTAGAGGGTGAGAGTGAAAGGTAGTTAATTTCAGCAAGCAGCTATTTCTGGGTTTAATTAAATGCATTTTATAATGAGCCTAATTTACATTAAAAGAAAGCAGATGCACACAATGACATGAACAATAAAAATGTGCTATTTCAGCACATTTAGCACTTGGTGATTATCTTAATGATATATTATTACTTTTCAGCTATGATGATATTATGCAGATCTTTCAAAATCAATACTTTTCCAAATAAGAAGTTGTATAATTAAAAAAAGAAAAAAGTGAGAAGGACAAGAAAGAAGGAACACCTGAAGCCCAAGGAGGAAGTTCAACATTTTCAACTCGGCCTCCTCCCTGCCTCCTGCCCAGATTCAAACCTAGCAGATTCTTCAGAAAGCTGCTGTCACTTCCATAGAACTCAGGAATCAGCTGTAAATACACAGATAAAAACACACCAAGTACTTTATTGCATGACCTACAATTGGACCGCTTCACAAAATAGTACATTTTACCACACTAAATTATCAATTTTGCAATACAATAGAGAGGCAGGAAACTAAATTCAGAAAACTCACCTCTTTGAAATCTGTGCCTCCCTCTAAACAATTCTTCCACGTCTCACCAACACTGCATACACAAATGCACATTAACGTAAGCAAATGTTTTTTTTCAGTGTGTGTGTGTGTGTGTGTGTGTGTGTGTTTGCTAGTGTGTGCAAATACCTGTTGAACATCCTGTCTGCCTGATCAAATCGTCCATTCTGTAGGCAAAGCATGTGCTCTGGAGCTGCAGGAAGGCAAAATACATCTCATCAAACACTACAGCATACAAAAGCTATCACTAAGTGCATATTCAGATCTACAGATTGCATGCTTTGTTTTGTAACATGGACATAAATCTTGTTTTCTCCTTTGTTTTGCTTTCACAAGTCAACATTTCAAAGCTACCAAAGTGTATGCAAGTCACATGTCACTAAAACCGTCAATTCACTGGCCAGAGCACACCCGTTTATGCTCCAGGACTCCACTCATTCCCATCTAGATGGATTGTTTATATATTTATGTTTTTAATGCCATATCAGCAACAATGGCTATATTCATGGTAATATTAACAGTAATGGATTGACAAATTAGCTTGAATTTGCTTGCTCAAATATAAGCAATAGATGCTCATGTATCAATTCCATCTAAATCGGTATACAGAGGTTATCCATTAAATAAATGAAACTCAAACTACTTTTGCCCGAATACTGCTACAGAGGCATAAAGCTGAAACAAATCCTTACCGACTCTGACAAGGTAGAAAAGCACATATCCAGGTGATGAATAATGACTACCGTACATAAAATGAGGCTCAGGCATGTCTCTGTAGCGTTCCTGTAGCACACACACAAGAGATTTTTATATGAAGATAAGGAACATTCGAACATTAAAAAGAATGTCTGTGATTACTGGATTTCTCACCAGTAATCTCTCCAGTCTCTCCGTGTTCAAAGCTCCAATTGGTTTACCGAGATCTCGAAATGAAGCAGGGTTCAGCAAATCTGAGAACAAAAAAAGAAAGTTTTTTTTTTTTAGCTTGAATGTGTGTGATGTATGATCTGTGTGTCTGTGTTAGAGGGAGACTGACCCAGCTGTGTGCTGCTGTAGTCACTGATGACCCAGGGGAACACTGGATACTGGGATAGGTCATTCACACTGCGGTCTGCTAAATTGTTTAGATGAAGTAGGTACTGATAGTTGGAGATGTGACCTCTCTGCCACTGCAGCATGTAGCTCTCCGCTGTGCACTCCGCTATATGGTTTTCTGCATCAAATACACACAGATCTTCAGTAAATACAATGCGTTTAAACTGGAACGTCCAAACTTACAGATTCATTTTATTTTAGACCCTGCTGGAAAACCAAGATCTGGTTTTTGGAACATGGTTGTTATTAGCTGGTTTTGCATGCTTTTAAGGTCAGCCTGGTAGAACAGGTCCCACTGCGGCTCCTGGAGACTAACTTCATGATCTGTTCAAGTCATACTTACAGTTAAATAACAGGAATTCCACAACAATATCATAATTCAGAGGTGGATTTTTTTTTTAACTCCCAGCCTTCTGAGTTGGGGGTGTGTCAATTAAAGTCAATGAACGCTGACTCCACTTTTTAGTTTGTTGACATTTTGTGTACTATTCATGAAGAAAAAAATACTAATGGTTGGTTTGAAGTGACAGGCTTACACAACCAAACTACATTTACAAAATACATCTCAGAATTTCAACCATATATGTGCTTTACTACCCAATGCTCAAATGATAATGTGAAAATAAATATAATAATATGGTTATCCTTTATAAATACCTTTATACATTGAGGATAATACTGACAGGGCTGGCTGCGACACCTTTTACTCAATCAAATATTTTAGATAGCTTTATTTTGGTTATAAAAAAAAAAACCCTATGGTGGGTAATTCTGCCGTTTACGGACACTGATTTGTAAAACAAAACAGAATTTATGAAATAGCAAAAAAGGAAAAGTATTAAAAATAATAATAATAAAAAAAGACACCACTATTTTAATACAATTAAAAATAAAAATACAAATTTGGGATAAAAATGTGGTTTTATGATGTTCACTACTGCAATTTACCTAACAACTATTTCAAAAATATGATAACTTTCTAATTTTACATATAGAAACAGCACCACTGCTAAACACCCCTATATTTACAGAAATACAGCCCATGTGACAACCTCCCAGTAAATCCTTGATTAAAACTATAAATGAAAAAATAAAAGCTTACCGAGGAAAGTTGCAATGTAGTAATAAAGCTCATCTCTTTCTTTAGTACTGTAGAACTTCAGGTAGATATCAGAGCAAAGATCATTCTCTGTGCAGAACACTTCAAGGCCCTTAACACACACACACACACACACACACACAGTAAATACACAAATTCACTTATGAATGCATCTCTGCAAATTATATCTTTGTCTTTGTGTGTAAATTTCATAAACAAAACTAGAGAACAAATAAATAAATGAAGAACATCAAACAAACACTCACCAAAGGCCTCAACCCATGTCTCCGTTTGTAGATGCGTCTTACACTATGTAGCCCAATCTGCACCACTAAATCCTTTTAGAAATACAGAAACACACATAAGAACTGCAGTCAAGGAACTGCACAGTTGATAAAAAGATATGTGATAAAGAAAGCATGGCTTGCAGAAAAACTCACAGGATAGCCGTTCATTGGCTGGAAGTAAAGATTGCAATCAGTGATGCAAACGTGACCAGCGTTTGTCACCAAAGGAGAAACCATTTCTGCAACACACTCCATGTGTGGGTTTTCTGTTACATTCTGAAAACTGCAGACACGAACATTATAATTAATCCATCTTTCAACGTGAACACAATTCTGAAATACTAGAGATTTGGGATCTGTTAACTCTGTCTGAATAGGCAAGGCAAGGCAAGTTTATTTATATAGCACATTTCATACACAATGGTAATTCAAAGTGCTTTACATCAAAGAAAGTAAAATAATCATGAAGAATAACAAAAAAAATAAAACAAGCAATTTTAAAACTTTTAAAATGATTAAAACGTTTACTTAAAATCATTTTAAAAACAGTTAGAAAATGATTTTATATAAAAAAAAAAAAAACTTTGAAAATATAGTGCAATCAGTTCGGACATAGCACATGATAGTACTGCAACCTAATACTGCAACCTAATAATATCTGAAAGACATATACTACCATTCAAAATAGTTTTTTTGTTTGCGGCCACATCAGAGCCTTAACACACCACAAGATGCGTGCAGTGTACATAAGGGTTTATATTCAACAAGGCTGCATTTATTTCGGTTAAAAAAAAAGAATATATTACTACAATTTAAAAGAACTATTTTCTATAGTAATGGCCAAAATTATTAGAACTAGAATTTTCACCAGCTAAAAATGGGAAAGTAATAAGTAAGCTGTTTCTGTCTTTTGCTGTAGTGTGTCAGTATGAAATATCAGTTTACATTTCCAAACATGAATTTTGAAAATGATTGTAATAATCCAGTGAGATTTTTGTTTGCACTGACAGCAGCCAGTGCTCGCACAGAGATCTCACCATCATAAGTCTGTCTGGAATGACACGAAGAAACAGAACAAACTGAGACAGACTAAATCCAGAAGAACGGCGGTGACGTCTCCAAGATGCTTCAAGAAACCTACCTGCAAAACTACCTGAAAAACTTTGTGCAAATGTACCTAGGGCAAAAGCTTTAAACACAAAGAGGACGGTCAAACCAAATGATAGAATAACCCAATCATAAATGGTAAGGAAAATCTATTAATTATATTATTTTTGACAGCATTTGGATTTTACAGCCCTGTAGCTTTGGAAGAAGGTTTCTTGAAGCATCTTGGAGATGCTGTTTATAAAAAAAATAATAATAATAAAATAACTCTCTAAAAGATCCCAAACTTTTGAATGGTAGTGCATGTACTGCTTATGTACTACTTCTGTATGCAGTGTGAAACTCTAAGATCATCAGCAACTGAATGAACGAATGAATAAATGAATGAACGAACAGATATGATACTTGTTGGTTCTTACCTGTTTTTATCGAAACGTGTCCTTGCTAACCTGGACTGCAGAATAGCTGCAACCTTCAGCAGAAAAACAGATCAAACACCAATCACTCATAAATATTCCAAAAAGTACGCAAATGATAAAATAATGAAAATTTGTTTCATTTTAACTGACCATTGCTGTCTGGTCACCCTGCTTATCCAGACAGGATGCTCTGTGTAACTGCAAAAAATGCCAAATTACTTCAAACAATCAAGATGAAAGACCCCATGAAAACTTGAAATATCAACGTAAAGGAAAAGGGGGGGAAACCTGTAATAACATCTGAACAACATCCTCTGTTTTTCCCGGCACCTCCAATTGGAATGTGACCTTTTTTTCTCCCTGACATGCATAAATGAATCAATACATAAAAAAAAAGAATAAATATTATGTCTTGAAATTTGCCAAAACTATAACATAAACAACAGATATTTTGGACGGAGACTCCATGAACTCACCCTTTCATATTTATATGGAGCAACCACGTTTTCTTCTTTAATTAGATAAATCTGAGAAAATAATAATAATAATAATAATAATGAAACCTGCAAGACTACAGATATTAAAGGTTTAAGAGGAACTGTAAGGCGCACTTACCTGCTTGGTTTCTATAAGAATACAGGCAGGTTTACTTCTGCAAACACACATAAAAAGGAATTGAAAAAGAAAATAATTAAAATGATATCAATGCAAAATTGCACTAAACCCAAAAACATCAAACAAAACATGATTTTTGTGAACATTAATCATCCGTATTACTCTATAAATGGGTTGTGGCCTGTTTCTTCCACTGCTCCTATTCCTTTGCAGTCTTTCAGAAGAATCTGCAAGAAATACATTTTCTTATTGCAGAGCAAGAAATAAAGCAAGCTTGGTGATAATATGAAGATAATACCTTTAAAATAGGCTTAACAGCATCATCGGGTTCAAAAATGATTGATTTGGAACAGATTTTTAGTGAGCCACTGGTTCGTCTGTGTATAAAAAGAGATATTAAAAAGTCATCAAGGACTATCTTTGTTGAGTGACAAATTCTGACTCCAACAGAGGAGGGGAAGAATTTCAGCAAACAATGAACACAAAACTATTGTAAAGGTTCGGAAGATCTATAATGTGCCATAAAAGTTGCTTTCTTTTTTTTATGATGCTCTCTTTCATTTTCAGAACTTGACAGAACAAGAAAAAAAAAAAAAAACTTTTGTTTTCCATGAAGAGAAAAATCATAGGGTGAGTAAATGATGACAAAAGTAAATTTTTGTTTTAACTATTCATATGAACTTACTAAGGTGTGAACTGAGGGGAGGAGGGATTAGTGAATTAGAAAAAAATATATATATATATATAAATATATATAATATTATAATATTATATATATATATATATATATATATATATATATATATATATATATATATATATATATATATATATATATATATATCTTCATATAAGGGTTCAAGGAATCATCAATAAAAACTCTCTGCTATTACTATAGTGTAGGAAAACATATGTGAAAAAGTTAGCTCTCCAACAGCTCTGGCTCTCTGATGTGCGATGTGTCCAAATACCTGGTATCGTGAACTGAACAGGGGTCAGTAAATGAGTAAACAAGTAAACTATTTCAGTCACATCAACAAACTCAAGAATCGATTCCTGTTTTACAATTGACTCTGGCACAAGGGCTATTCAAAGTCAAGGAATCAACCTTTTTGGAGTCAACTCCCCATCACTAGACAATCGTACAGCCAAGCAATTCGGTGTCATATTCTGAAAACATATTGTATTCCCCAAATAAATTATTCAAGATCAGTTATTCAGTTAGTTAGCTCACCTGTTTGCCTCCTGACCTCTGGCGGTCAGATTATATGCAGTGTGGTGTTCAAAATAATGTTCCTCCAGATCCAGCAGCAGCAGCGAAAATCTGCACATACACATTAACAACTGGCAAATGTTTCAAATGTTTTTCTCCTTTGTTCAAAGTGATACATTTCTAATGGAATATGGAAAGGTTCTTTAATCAAAAACCCTACTTCTTGTTCTTCCAATGCGAGTTTTAGTAATTTTAAAGGTTTAATTTTTCAATGTTTTGCAGGTATCTTATGATGCCATTGGACATCTATCCTGTATTATTGGCAACTGTGTTACAAGATCTATTTTTTTTTGTTTGTTTGTTTGTTTGTTTGTTTCATGTTATGTTGGAATCCTTTAAAAAAACTTTCTCATTAGATTTCTTAATTAAAAGGATGGTCTGACCATCATTTCTTCAACCTCATCCCGTCCTAGATGTATGGGGTACATTCTTTAGATGAACTTAAACACATTACTAGAAGAAAATAAAATAAAATAAAATAAATACCTTTCCATCTCTGTGAGGCCATATAATTCAAATTAAGAGCTGTTCAAAAGTTTATAAATGCTTTATAAACAAAATGATCCCAATGGTAACACATACAAAGCCAGAGGATAAAATGAAACAATAGGTGTGCAAGAAAAATAATATTTTAAACTATAAACCATGACTTCTGGCAAACTAATTCTCTAAATGATGAGAGCATTTTTAATGTTGAGTAAAGTATCTCTCTGGTTTCAAATTATAATGAAAAATTCAGTTAGTTTCAATGTACACTCAGTAAAGGTCTGTTCAAACCAAGGACGATAATCAGATATGTTGCTCCAAAGGAGCAAGGAAGTTAATGTTTTTAACTAAATATTAGTAGGGCACTTTTTTTTAAATAATGATGCAAGAGATAAATTATAATAAACACTGCAAAGCTCTATAAATAAATAAAACTAGTCAATTTTAATTTCACAGTGACTTTAAGTAAAGTGCCCTGGTCTCTGCCTGAAGGAACGAAACAAATTAATAAATAAAGTCTGTATGACACCTCTGGTCATGTGACATCAACAGTCCTCATCATGTGAGTGCAATCAGAATTTTTGTAAACTGCAAAAAAAAAAAATGTAAAAAAATTAATTTCCAAATTAGGTCAAAAGAAGAACGTATTGCGATCACAATGAGAATGTGAGTCTTTATTGCAATAAGATGAGTATCCACGCGCTTGAAACAAACAAGGGACTGGTGTTGTTCCCACCGTTCTCTCTCTATCTCTCAATCCCGATGCTATGAAAATGTTAATTAAAGTCGAAATAAAAGTATTAACAAGAAAAGAAAAAAAACTGAGTTTACTCTAACATAAACGCTACACGTAACAACACGTATAACGTACATGTGTTAGATGTTTTTACTGGCCTATGAAGAGGAGGACCCAGCGAGCTAAATTGACACAAAAGGCCTGAAGTCAGACTCCTACGGGACGGACATGAGAGAGAATACCCTCCTGATCCGTCTGGGATGCCGGTATGTCAGTTAAAATATGAAATATGAAAATATGAAAACACAATACCGTTCTTTGCTGCGATCCTTCTTCGTAATGAAAGCCATGAGGGATCGGTGCCTGCTGCAGACATGTAAACACGGAAGTCCTCTGAAACGGAAGAACCGGCTGATCGCTTCTCATGCTGCTTGCGCTCATGCTGCTGTGGAGAAATAAATAACTATATACGTTTTTGGAATTTGGGTGTTTATCCATTCATAACATTCTGTTGACGCGACCAAATTTAAAAATCTACTTATAAAAAAATAATTTCGGTCCTTGATTATGATTGGCTGGTCCACGTGACCTGCTGTGTTTTATTAATGAAATCTTGCCAGGACAGAACATAGCCAAAAAATAGGAAAAAAATAAAGGTAAAATAAATTAAAAGACAGAAATATATCCAGTTATATAGCCTAGTAAACTAGTAAAAAAATATTTTTTTTTTAAATAAACCACACACCACAGCCCTTAGTGTTTCTAAAATTCCTGTGAACCATGGCTTCTTCTGATCTTTTTCATTCTGAACCAGCCTACATAGAAAATACATTTATGCTATTTTTTAATCATCACTGATGACACATCTCTATTTCCTTCCACTGTAGAAAAACTAGGCCAAATATGAAACTGAACCTACTTCACAACTGTTAAAAAGTAAAAAAAAAAAAAAAGGATGTATCAGGGGTCTCCAACCCTGCTCCTGGAGAGCTATACAGTCCAGCAGATTTCAGTTCCGACACCAATCAAACACAGCTACTGTAAACCAGCTAATCAAGGCGTTCAGGACTACTTGATAAATACAGACAAGTGTGACAGAATATGTATTTGTACTGAATTCTACTGAATTAGACAGGTGTTTTATCCATATTTTAAATTACTAATTGCATTGTGGGGTAAGAATTCAAAGGTGCAAGAGGTGGGGGCCGGACTAGTTTGTTCTGTGTCCCAGGTGTGCTGGTCACTTTTTGAGCACAAAACTTTGAAAGCAGCTCCCATATGGAGTTAGACTGTTGAGCAACCATTGTTGTTAGTTGGTGCATTATATGGTTAAAACTTTGTAGCAAACAATCACAGAAGTCTGATGATCCTGCAAGAAAGGCATGGAATTAGATATGAGTAGGTTAATAAAAAATATTGGGTGACATGGTAGGAAACAGAATGCTAATACGTGGGATTTTAATGCATACAGAACATTACAATAGGAACAACAACACACAAACCAAACTGCTTATTATTAATGATTTTTAGGGAAAAAAAGCAAGCCTGTGGGTCCACCCCTAAACATAACCATCACTCCAGATGCAAAATATTGTCTGAAATATATTTCTAAGACTTGGATAAAACAAATTTGTGTGTGTCCCAGCAGGGTTGCACGGACTGGTTACATCAGAAAGGCCCTCTGGCATAAAACCTGTGCCAGATGGCTGTGCGGATAGTTCTTCTGTGATAAGCCTTAATGTCAGGTACACAATTTTAGGCATGATATCTCCTTGCCAACATTTATTTTTTTTTATTTTTTTTTTGCAGAATGCAGACCAAAGCTCGAAATCTGAGGCAAATTGGTGCTCTTTCACATGAATGATCACATAGTGTGAATTACCAAAGAGATAAGCGTCGATGCCAAAGGAATATTTAGCAAGCTAAATATTTATAGGCTGTTTGCAACCCAGAGACTTGCAGTATGAAATGTGTTTTGACTGGAAATGGCATTGGAGATGACTTAGAAATTTTTTTTTTGCCATCAAATAAACAAGGATACATGGATGCAGGTAACATGGAGAAAGAGTATGTACTGGTCATTTGCATATAGGCTACTACTAGTGTTATAACAACACAAATCCGGTTGAAAATCAGTCACATTGTCCTTTAAATACCCAGTTAATAACTAATAGAACATAGGTGATGACAATGAACTGACATTTAAACCATAATGAACTGGGAAATGTAAATGCAGACACAATAGAACAGAATACAAACTAAGCTCCCAGAATGACTTAAAAATAAACAAACTATGTCAGTCATTTTAAAGCATGGGAACAGATTACATGTGACAATATTAACAAGTTCAAGCTAAGTAAAGGCAAAGCTGACAATGAAAAGGCAAAGCTGGCAAACATTTTGTATTAAATTGGTACTGTAGATCAAAATCTGTGGGAGATGTCTGGGGATTAGGAGTGTGAGAGGAATCAGGAGAAAATGGAAATATATCCCATCTGGTGATACAGGAGAATGCAGCAGTCTGACAAAGAGAAAGCAGAAATGATAGTGAAGGCACGTACTGAAATTCATGCTCCTGATAACAAGAGTGAATAAGGGAAAAGGAAAGGGGATTAACAAAATCAGTTTACCTTAGAGAGAATAGATCAGATGAACATCACATTGAAAGTTCCATTACTGTTGGAAGAAATGAAGAGGGCAACATCTCATGTGAAAAAAAAAAGAAATCTGATACATGTTCTAGTATCTATGAAGCTCTAAGTTTTTATAATGAAGTGTAGAAAGAGGTAAAATTACTAATTAGACATAAAGAGGCAGTAAACTAGGAAACCTAGTTGCGCCTCTGTGTGGGGCACGGGATGATGATGCAAAATGGCACTTCAAGTTGTTTGGTCCCCTACATCCTTCAACCCTTTAAAACAATAGTTTCCGGAGGGTAAACCCTCTGAAGGGATTAGGACATAGGGATGAGCCCTTCTGAATGGAACGCAGGGTTTTATTTGCCCGCCTTATTTTGTTGTTTGACCTTGTTTCTGTCACCCCTTTGATTATGTTAGTTAGTTTACCTGTGTCTCATTAATTATCCTTATTTGCCTGTGTATTTAAGTTCCTGTCTGCTCAGTTTTAGTTTGTTCGTTCTCATCGACGTACAGTATATGTGTATTTCCAGGCCTCCTTGTTTGGATTACATTAGTTGGTTTTATTAAAGACTATTACCCTTCATATTCATATGTGTTCATTTCAAGTGTCTGTGACAGACCCATTAGATTCATTGAACTAATTCAATGTGTAAATAACACTGATGTCACACATAAGAAAGATAATGGAAAGAATGATACCAAAAGATTAGCATAAAGTAAAGAAATTCTGCCACCAAATGGTTTTAGGAGAGGGAGATAATGTACTGAAATATTGACTGGAAATATTGACTTATATTAGTACTATACTTTACTATAGTACTATACTAATTATGGAAGGATTGGTTTGCATGTTACTCTTGTCCAGTTTCATTAAACAAACAGACAATGTACAGGTCATTTTCTGCCAGGACATTATCTAATCATTTTACAGACATTTCTGTTAACTCTAAAACACATCACAATGCAAGATTTGTGCTTGTAATGATTCCACAAAACAAGCAAATTAACTATTTAGTTTACTCATGTTGGTGAAGAGGGAATACAGAAAAATAAAATAAAATACATGATGCTATCATTTCCAGACTGTGCACTGGACCTTTGAGATTAAATCAGATTCTGCACATTATAGGGACATTAAACTCCTTACTGTGATAAATGTGGTCATCCAGAAACAGTAATCCTAAACTATGCTGCATATGTAAGAGAAATATTTCATCTAAACCCATCATCACGAGCACACTCCAGTCCAATAGACATCTTCTTTGTTTGTTTAAAAAGCACAGTAAAACATCACATGAAGAAGAATGCATATCATAGCATAGCAAAAGCAAAAACCATGCAGTTAGTCGTCAGCCTATGAAGCTCAGATATAGTATTGTGAGACTGCATTGAAATATCCCGAAAGCACATTGGTCTCTATTATTTATATAACAGAACTAAGTTAGTTCTAGAACTAAGTAATCAGGGATAAGGACCTGAGAGAGATGAGCTAGAACCTGATGGTCACTCTCAGAGCTTCAGAAATCAAGCATGGACAAGAAAGAAACTTGCTTATGGACAGCTATCACCAGTTGGAAGCCTTTTCTCAGTGGAAGACCCATGAGTCCCGTTTGGAATCTGCAAAAGACTCTGAGAAACTATATTCTCTGGCATACTGAACCTCATTCACACCACAGAGTCAGACGGCAACAAACGAGTTAGCCGTTGCATTTAGAATTTTATGAAAAACAGCTCCCACCTGAACACTGAACATGTTCAGTCGGGTGAAAACAAACTCCAACCAATGGCAACAGATGCCAACAGTGCACACTGATTCATCAAAACTCAACAAACGTGTTTGTTGGCATTGCAGTGTGAATTGGCCTTGAGAGTCATGTTTAGAGAAAACCAGGCATCACTCATCTTCTGCATAACACCATGCTAATTATATAATTTGGAAAAAAAACTAACCCATGCACTCAGGACCTCAGGAAAGGTTCGCTTTTTCAACAGGACGATGACAATAATTACAAGAGAATGCAAGAGTGGCTTAGGAAAGACTCTATGAATGTGCTATAGCCCAACAAGAGCAAGTACAGTTGAACATGAAACTATAAGTAACAGAGCAAATATTAGGATATAAAGCACTATTTGTTTCCAACATTACACTGCTTAACTGGCTCAGCTGCATTTCAGTGGAAGGCCGCATTTCTTACTTTGCTTAAGGTTCTAAGCGTGTTATAAATTTGAAGGGGTTATGGTAAATCAGTCTGTTTGTACGGTGTGGCAGATGCATATTGCATAAAGAACGGCTAAGTATAGCAGGGTAAACATATTAACAAGATATATGGGAGACCATAGCAGACATATTTTTTAATTTCTCTTTGTTCGAGTCTAAACATATCCACTTTTGCATTTCCACAACTTTTCAAAACAGGACAAAATAGAGAAAAATGGGTTACAGTACAGCAGAGAATGATGTATAATCACTCACTCAGCCTATTAAGGGAAAACACACAAACCCACACACATACACAAATTATGCAGTATAAGAAACCCCATCACAGCAATTATTTATTTATTTATTTTTAATGCCAAGGTAAAATGACACAAAGTTACTATAAATGTTACATCACAGTAACAAGGATCTATTCCTAATGTTTTACAGTTTTGCGTTCATTAACTCCATGAACGGAAAGATGGTCCTCACTGCAGAGAAAACAAGACCCCGGGGGCATGATTTGGATCCAGATCCAACTCCTCCCACCTTACAGCAAACCTAAACCTACCCGTCTTCACCCCCTGATCCCTAAACCCACCCATCTCCACCCAAAACCTACCAATCTCCACCCCCTAGATGTGGATCCAACCACATCCCCTATTTTGTCTTCTGCAGTGAGGAGCTACTGTGAGCGGGCTATCACTCAAACAAATGACAAATATAATTACTGAGAAAATAACGACCCTACTTTACATCCAATAATACTATATACCCCCCCCCCCCCCAAAAAAAAAAATGTTATTTAATATGTTAAATATAATGATTAGCCTGTTTTTTATGTAACATTCGCTATACCTTTAAAAAAATACCTAAACACATGACGTCATAAACGCGGAAGCGACCTGGAACAGTCTGTCACATGCATAGATCAGATGAGGAACCACAACATTTCCAGTCTAAAGAAAACATGATTCACATCTACCTTGCCTGCCTTTTTACATTTTCAAATGCCCTGTTTGCTAACCATATCGGTACACCAATAAAAACAAACGAAAGACCAATAATAGGTGAGTTGCAACGCTGCATTAAACAAAGTGCATGCTACTTTAAAGTGTACATATTTCATGAAGTAAACCATGTCTAAATCTTGTCTAGGTGTTCTTGCCCAGGAAGTGTATGACCCGCCGCCTCATAGAAACTCGTATATCGCGGCGTCCTACGTTAAG
The DNA here is from genome assembly GCF_003368295.1 of Carassius auratus. Taxonomy (NCBI): domain Eukaryota; kingdom Metazoa; phylum Chordata; class Actinopteri; order Cypriniformes; family Cyprinidae; genus Carassius; species Carassius auratus. The sequence goes on along the minus strand of NC_039249.1, from coordinate 25,171,628 downwards.
TTTCTGGAATCTGCTGGCGCTCGTGTTGTGCCTCTGATGTAAGATTTTTTTTATTACGTAATATTTATCGCAATGGTATTACATTGTTATACTGTTGTTTATTTTGGTTGAGAAATATCATTCATATAAGAAAATGGGACTACAATTTAGCCATGTCTTAAAGTTAAGGTTAACATACATATCTCTGATTTGATTAAATAAGTAATAAATTAAGCAGCATACAGAGCCATCTGCAATTTACACAAAATTGCAACTTTTTTTTTTTTAAATGTCTTTAGGATAAATAAGTCTGATGATGAGTACAGAAGGCTCTTCAAATCCATAAATGGGTAAGTAAAGCATTTTCTAATAATATAAGCATTTTCTAATAATATATATATATATATATATATATATATATATATATATATATATATATATATATATATATATATATGTGTGTGTGTGTGTGTATGTATGTATGTATGTATATATTATAATCAATAAGGGATTTGTGACACTTTTTCTGTCTCTCTAGAGTCCTTTTTCCTGGAGGTGGAGCCAGTTTAGAATCATCTGGCTATTCCAAAGCAGCTAGCATTTTCTACAGACTTGCTCTTGAGGTTTGTGTACAAACCACCCATTTGGTGCAAATATTCAGCATGACAATGTATCCAAAGTACATTTTTAAACATTAAGAAACATCTGTTCAGCACTGATAGTAAGGTAAAACAGAAATAAATTAAATAAGTAGAAATTGTGAAATAAAATACAATTTTAAATGGAGCTGCAGAGGTCAGACTTTGAATTTATGGGTTTATAGTCAACTTTGTGATTTATGTTTATGAGCTATTAAAGAGGGCTGGCAAAAGATTAACTGCTGAGCAATGAAAAATTCATGAAGAGTCATAATGATGACACTGCATTTTGTTGTTTGGCATTGGTGTAAGTTGAATACAATACAATACAATACAATATGTTGGTGTAATTAAATTTTCCAGCCAATTTATTGATATGTTTGTGTGTTAACAGGCCAATTCAAATGGTGATTATTTCCCTGTATGGGGAACCTGTTTAGGATTTGAACTTCTCACATTGCTAACAAGTGGAAAGTTGCTGTTGTCCCACACCAACACCAGTGGTATTGCCTTGCCACTGAACTTCACAGATGGTAAAGACATGTTTTATAACAATTAACTGTAAAATACATATACTTAAATTATGGTTAATTCAAGTAACATTGTCAGCTAACTACCAGTTGTGAATTTCACAGAAATTGACTATTAGCTTGGTACTCTGTGATGTAACCTGTAATTATCATGGTGCCACTGAGGTGCACCTAGTATACATTTCTGAAACAAGTGAAAACATTTTAAGAATAAGTGTATAAATATCATAGATGTATAAATATTATTAATTTATTCAATGCTGTTTAGATGTCAGAGACAGTAGACTGTTCAAAGAGTTTCCTGAAGACCTTATGAAATCACTGGAAACAGAAGCCCTCACAGAGAACTCTCATCAGTGGAGTCTTTCTACAGAGGTACAGCAGACTGGCCAATTCAACCACTATTTCTTGAAATCAGTTGTTGTTTTCTTACTACTGTGGTACTACTAGATGCTTGCTTTAAAATACATTGTTGGCATAAAAAAAATAAATCTCTTGATTAAAATTTTAAAACCTAGTGATTAAATTAACATTATTAAACTAAAAATGATTAATAAGTTAGTGTTACATTTTATTAAACTTAGAATTTAATATTGTATGCTTTACTGGTAACCAGTTGTAAACAACAGAAAAATAATACACCTAATAATACACATCTTATAAAACAGTTTCACAGAATGTTAGTTTATCACTTGACAGTATCACCAGATATTATTTAGTATACATATGCCGATGCTCGGCATCATGTCTGTGATAGAAATATGGTCAAACAGAGGTGACAGTTAAATGTTTTAGTTCTCACAGGGAAATATATTAAATACTGCAATATTTATATGTTTCGAATTATAATTCATAATATAATTCATACAATTCGTATATAATTCATGGCAATGTTAATTTTAAAGGGTAATGTACAAATAAATAAATAGATAAATGAACATATCACATGTAATGGATTTAATGTATATTTTTATTTTATTTTGGTTGAGGAAATAAAATTAAGCCTTTTCAAACCTTTAAATCTAGAACTTTACCAAGAGTGAGACCCTGAAAAAGTTCTACAGAGTTTTGAGTACCAACACAGATGGACAAAATGAGTTTGTGTCCACAATGGAAGGTGAGTGATAATAATCAGATTTATAGAAGACACATATAGACTGTGCTTTTTGCCTCTTTCTGTTGAGCAACATTGTCATTGTACTGTTTTTATGCATACCCTCAGCATATGATTTCCCTATCTACGCTACTCAATGGCATCCAGAAAAAAATGCTTTTGAGTGGACTCGGCCCTATATTCCCCACTCACCTTCTGCCATTAAGACCACATTCTACATGGCTTACTTTTTTGTGAATGAAGGTACAGTATGGTTAATAATAATGAGCAACATACAATGTGTTTTTATTAGCTCCTGATTAAATTTGATTCATTTAATGCAATGAATCAACACATTAAGTTGTTGAACCTTCACAGAGTAACCTTTCTCCTCATTTTGTTGCTTTTACAGCAAGGAAAAGTTTTCACTGCTTTCCTAGTACAGAAGAAGAGGAAAAAGCTTTGATCTATAACTACAAACCTGAATACACTGGACCTAAAAGTGCATTTGAACAGATCTATTTTTTTGATTAGATGAATTATTTTAATGCACTGATACCAATCCTTTTAATGCACTTTACTACTGTTTTTTTATTTTAATTAGTATTTAATTTTCAGTTTAGAACTTCACGTACACACGTGACATGAAAATGAGTCAAACTGAATTATAATTGAGATAAATTATTATTGTTCTTTTCAGACATATCAAAACTGAATACTTCCCAGACAATACAAAAACAATACATTTTCACATGATGAAATTATGTAAACAAACATGTATACAAAAATCGTGTAGAATTTGTAGTGTTAATAAAATGCGTGCTTGCAGTGAATCTGAATTTCACAAAAACATTTTTTTTTTTTTTAACACTTGACCTTATTGGAATAGTTTCCAAGGTTGGAGAAGGCACAAAGTGATTTTTTTTATGGCTGTGCACTCATCTCTTAAAGCTAACACATCTGCTCATTTATGTATACACCTGGACACACATTATATAAAGTAACCCACAACATACAGTTCGATGTTCAATCATATTTCTATAAAAAGTGACTAAGGTCTCCTTTTTTCAGAAATAAAGAGCAAATGCAACTCATTCTCTCATATTCTGATCTCTTCATTGGTCCCATAACATGCATTTTATTACTCATACTGTTAATTTACTATAGGTAACCATTTAATCTAACCTAAGATATAAATCTCAAAATGTATGTTTTAATGCTTATTGTAGCTTTCATTTGACTCTTTACTGTTGTGCCCTAAAAACGTGCTTCTGAAACATGATTACAAATCGTATTTGCTTTATCAGAAATAAGATATTGAATATTAGGTGAACTGTCTTTTTAAAACCCTCGAACTAAATCCATCAATTATATTATTTACAACTATCAGCATGGTTGTTTTTCATAAGACTTATACATTCACATTGCCCTGTAATCATAAACAGGACAGCACAACAGATATTTGTGATTAATAAAATCTGTGATTGGTTAAGGACAGTAAATCTCACTCCGATTGGCGGTTTTTGAACAAATCGTCTATATTGGTGACAGAGTCTGCCTCTGTAATTGGGTGAGTTCTGGATGCCAGACATCAACAATAAAGATGAGTCTGAAGCTTTCTGCTTCCTGCCAGACTTCATGCTCGAATGAGTCATCAAATATTAACACTTTTCCTTCTTCCCACTCCCTGAAAGACAATCAACATTCAGTGAATACATTATGAAATAGTAAAAGCCATGCCACACATGAATTCCAATAAATAAATAAAAATAAACCAACTATCAAAGTTCTTCTACTCGCCAATTTTTTATTTACATTTGATGCTTGTCATGTGTTCATTTAAAATCCTGTAACTTGGAGTGGAAATGGAGCTGGCAATAGTGAAACATTTTAAAAGCTTTGCTGTTAATGCAGTTTAATCGATGTGTATAAACTTGTGTTTCTATCATTTAACTGACCTGGTTTGGTTCGTACAACGAATCCTGCATCCTTTAGAAGGGATGATAAGGCCTAGATGCATTCGTAGACGACAGTTGGTGGGACCAGTGTGAGGCCATACATGAGTACCAGCTTGCATTACTGAAAACTTGATCTAAAAGAGGAAGATTTAAATGAGTAGGCAGCAGTTAATAAGCAACAGTTATTAAACAGAAATAAGCATTGTAAAAAAGTTATTAATTTGGTAAAGCTAAATTAATGTATTTATTTGAGATGGACAGAAACATGGACAAAAATGTTTCATGTTTCATTCATTCCTTGATAACCACTCATACCTCACCCCCCACTTCCTCCCTGCCGACACAGTTTGTCATAGGGCTCCAGAAGTCTAGGATCGGCACTGACAACTGTAATTGATTTCTGGTGACTGACCTGGCCTCTTTTGCAGCTAGTGGTCTCTGGGTAACGTTCCAGCAAACCGCAGGTTTTAGGGACATGGCGACATGAAGAAGCAACCTTTCGACCTGAGAAAGAGTAAAACTTGTATTGGGAAACAGGTGGATGGATGTATATCCAGTGCAATTATATAAGCAATTTGATGGTAAACCTAAAGTACATGCTGGTGGATATTATACAATAATTATATATTTTACCCTGCTGCCACAGTGTAAACTGGCCCCAGTCTCCTGTCTCTCTTAGATTTTCATCTTCAGGCAAGAACTGCCCACGGTTGCTGTCTAACACTGACAGTGCTTCATCCCTGATGGTCAACCAGTTACGTTCCAGCATCTGTAAAGACATGTGAACACAATGAAAGCAAAGCAGAGAGACAAGCATACAAAGTGTACTTCCTTCACAGTTAAACTGATGAATAATTATAGGGAGAGTTGTGGCCTAATGGTTAGGAGTCAGACTAATACAGTGTTCCTGTAGCTTAATTGGTAGAGCACTGCGCTATGAAGCGCAAGGTTGGGGGTTTGATTCCCCAGGAACACATGGTATGTAAAAATTGATAGTCTGAATGCACTGTAAGTCGCTTTGGATAAAAGCGTCTGCTAAATGCAGAAATTTTTAATTTTAATTAAATTTTTAATTTAATAACCCGAAGGTTGCAGGTTTGATTTTTAAATACTGGCTGGAAATGTAGATCAAGTCAAAAGTTTTTTAACTGTACGATTTTTTATCTTTTTAGCATTATAAATACTACATTTAAAGCATCCTTGTTAAATAAAAGTATTCATTTATATTAAAATTATTAAATTATATTTAATAGAAAGCAGTTATTTTAAATAGTAAAAATATTTCACAATATTACTGCTTTTGCTGTATTTTGGATCAAATCAGTGCAGGCTTGGTGAACAATAGAATTCTAAAAAGCAAAACAAAAAAAAAAACAACTTACTGTTCAAAACATTTGACTGGTAGTGTATGTGTGTTATAAATGTGTAATTGCATACAGTATAAGATTGGAACAGAACTGGGGTGGGTGCTTTTAATGCATTTAGTTAAAAGATGTTTGACATTGTGTCCTGAGACACTGCAATTCTGGTTTAGACGGTGTAGACAGCTACTGCGGTTCAGTCTGCAGGAAGTGCCGATTAACAGAGACAAAACAGTTTAACACATTTGCTATTTGATGGTTAACAATGTTTTTTTTGTTGTTGTTTTTTTAAAATGCAGTTGCTAAGGTGCTTCCAAGTGCCAAGTCAAAAGGTCCCCACCCTCAAACTTGATTTAGACTCCTTTGACTTTCATTGCAAGTAATTATAGTCTTTACCTTGACTAAAGCTGTATATCCAGTCTCTTCAGCAGTCCACCAAGGTTGAGCACGAAGCCCCGGGACATTATACAGTGATCTCTGCCATACAGAGGCAAAGTGACCTCGCCGATGTCCAGCCTCATACCAGTCATAGGCCTAAACACATGCAAAAAACACCAACTTCATTTTTTTTTTCTCTGTAAACTTCCTTTTAATAATCTTTACTCTTACTTTCATCTTACACTCTTGTCTCCTGTTCTCTGTAAAGCATCCCCGAGATGAAAGTAAAATCTTCCGTCATCAGTTCCTGGCTCTCCAGTTTCCAAACCCTCCTGAGCACACACAAACATTTATAAAATATTTAAATACTTGTATGTGTGTGAGTGGAAGTATATGCTGTGCATTTTTGTTCATAAAATCAGACTTACCCTGAGGTACGGAATGCTCTCTGCAATCTTGTTTTCCGATTTAAGTATGAACCCATAATGCACTTTAGCAAATCCATCATGTGGGGCTCGAGCTAAAACCTGAAGAGGAATTTCAAAAAAGGGGAAATTAGTTATCCACATTAAATTGGTAAACATAATAACAACATAACAGCGTTATCTTACCTCCTCATATATACGTTTTGCACCCTTGTTGTCACCCAGAAGCAGATGTGCAACTCCCAAGTCATTCTTTAAGCTGATGTCTTCTGGGAAAATCTGAACTAGCTTCTCCAAAGTAGCCAAAGATCCCCTTGTACGACCTGAACAGGAAAATGTCAAAGGAACATGTTGTATCATTTTCCACATATTGTTATGGACAACAAACAATAGTTATTTTACAACAGTCAATGAGAAGTCACCACAATTCTATACTGTAGCTGCATTGCTTGTATACCTAAGAACTGTTGTCTGTCTGCACATCTCTTTAATGTGGCTTTGACGAGGTCAGGTGGTACGTCTGGAAGCTCAGCTACTTCTCTGTATGAGTTCACTGCCTTCAGCAGCATCTCATTACTGCGCATTTTCTCTGCCAAATCATCTTCTGCCTGGACACATATCACACTTCTCAGAAAAAATCTATTTTTCTACTGAAGCTAAATAACGAGAGTGACCATTAGGTGATGTAAACAGTAATGTTAACTTTAAGCATTATATGTTACCTGGGCTTTACCGTATCGGCATCTCGGACTTTGAGGGAATTTCTGGACAAGAGCTTCAAAAGCATGGAGAGATTCCTCAAGTTTCCCCTGAAAAAAGAAAAAAAAAGACTTATTTATTTATATTTTTGAAAAATACTATCTGCCAGATTTGACCAAAAACATTTTATTCTTCCAGTAACATAATAAAAATCTATTTTTATTTACAGTATAGAATCTTACCTTCTTGCGTAATTTCTCTGCAGCATTGATCTCAGATTTTATTGTTTTGTCAAATTTATTAAGAATTTTTTGTTTCTTCTTTTTAGCTGAAAAAAAAAAGAATTCACCACAGCATTAGACTTAGAGAACTTAAATCAAAGAAGTGCATAATGTCTATAAATAGTGTTTTTCACAAGTACTTTTAAAGAATTTCAAAACAGACCAATTAAAAAAAAAACTTAAGCAGAGACAAAAATAGGTTGATTTCCCCTGAGAAGTGTGCTGCTGACTGTGGTTGTGTGGTGCTATTAGAACATTGTTCAGTTTGTTTAAACAGAACAACATTAAAAGAAAGCTCAACATACCTTCTTTTTCTTCTTTGGATTCTACTGAGGGTTCTTCTGTAAATCCAGTTGTCTCAGTAATTGATTCAGGTGTGGAGACTGATGTAGGCACAGGCTGAGTTGCAGATGGCAGCTCTGGTGAAATTTGGTTTGCAGGTATTGATTCTTCTATTTTGACCTCTAATGGAGGTTCGGCATCGGATGTAGACCCATGTGGAGAGTTTGATGTGGATTCTTTACAGGACACATATAGAGTACTTTAACAATCATAATACAAAAACTAAACATTACATAAACCATGCATAAATATTTAATTAAAATATTTATCTTACCTTTGTTTTCACTAGACATATTCATGCACATTGATATACTCAGGGGTAGAAACAAAATAAAAACTAATTTTTGTCTTCATTCCAAGTTTCATTAGTCTTTTCCATCATATTTGATTTGTCAAAGATATATAGGAGTTAAATAGTCTAGACGTTTTATTTTTCATGACCTGACCTTTATCTTCACCTCGCACCATGCAAATTTTTACAAAACTCAAAACATAGACACATAAAAATGACTCCTACAACCGAGGGTGCAAAAACATGTCCAACAGGAGCCAAACAAAATTCAGTAGCTTAATACTTCCAATCTAAATTGCTGACTGATATAATATGCAGAAGGAGTCTAAATTAATTAATTTGTTAATAAATGATAATAATTAATAAAATTTCTAACAAAGGAAATAGCAGGGGCAAAAACCATCCTAAATTGGATCTTTGATATTCTCTCAAATATGCGTAAGTGTGATTCACAGAATGAACGTATGTACAGAAAATTAAATTACACCTCTCTTGTAGATGCGAAACCTGTGAATTGCAAATGATCTTGAACTTGCATGCAACTAAGGAGCAGTTTTACTATCAGCTTGTGCCAGCGCAAACCGTCTTTTGGCATAAAAATAGTACATACATATATGCATACATACATATATATATATATATATATATATATATATATATACATACACACACACACACACACATACATATATATATACATATTATATATATATATATATATATATATATATATATATATATATATATATATATATATATATATATATATATATATATATAGATATAGATATATAGATATATAGATATATATATATATACATATTATAGATATATATATATATATATATATATATATATATATATATATATATATACATATTATATATATATATATATATATATATATATATATATATATATATATATATATATATAGATATATATATAGGTAGTTAATAAAAAAAAAAAATAGAATTAGAATAGTGAGTGTTACAGTTAGAGGGTCAAATAAAGATGGAAGAGATGGGTTTTAAGGCGATTCTTGAAGATGGCTAAAGACTCAGCTGCTCAGATTGAGTTGGGGAGGTCAATCCACCGGGAGGGAACATTTAATTTAAAAGTCCGTAAAAGTTACTTTGTGCTTCTTTGGGATGGCACAATCAAGCGATTTTCACTTGCAGAACGCAAGCTTCTAGAGGGCACATAAGTCTTAAGTAACAAATGTAGGTAAATGGGTGCAGAGCCAGTGGTAGTTTTGTAGGCAAACATCAATGCCTTGAATTTTATGCGTGCAGCTTTTGGAAGCCAGTGCAAATTGATAAACAGAGGTGTGACGTGTATTCTTTTTGCCTCATTAAAAATTAATCTTGCTGCCGCGTTTTCTGGATTAATTGTAAATGTTTGATAGAACTGGCTGCAAAACCTGCCAAGAGGGCATTGCAATAGTCCAGTCTGTACAGAACAAGAGCTTGAACAAGGAGTTGCATAGCATGTTCCTTGATGTTGTATAAAGCAAATCTGCAGGATCGGACAGTTTTATCAATGTGGTCTGAGAAAGTCAGCTGATCAATCAATCATAACTCCAAGGCTTGAAAATTTAATTTGAAATTGTCATGAAACGATGGGTTTGCTGGAATCACAGGAAGTTCTGTCTTGGCAAGGTTGAGTTGAATGTGATGGTCCATCATTCAGCAAGAAATGTCTGTTAGACAAGCTGAGATGGGAATAGCTACCATCGCATCATCAGGATGGAATGAGAGGTAGAGTTGAGTTTCATCAGCATAGCAGTGGTATGAAAAGCCATGTTTCTGAATGACAGAAATGATGATGCCATGTAGACAGAGAAGAGAAGTGGTCCAACAACTGAGCCCTGAGGCACCCCAGTAGTTAGATGTTGTAGGATCTGGTGGTTAACCATGTCAAAAGCAGCAGACCGATCAAGCAGGATAAGTACTGAAGATTTGGATTTCACTCTCGCCAGTCTTAGAGCTTCAACATCTGAGAGCAAGGCAGTCTCAGTTGAATGTCCACTTCTGAAGCCAGATTGGTTGCTGTCAAGGAGGTAGTTGTGTGTGAGAAATGTCGAGACTTAGTTGCACACAGCTCGTTCAAGTGTTTTTGCAATGAAAGGAAGAAGGGAAACTGGTCTGTAGTTCTCTAAAAGAGATGGGTTGAGGGTGGGCCTTACCAAATGCCTGTATTTACTTTTTCATATTTAGTGACTTTTTGTGAAAAATTTAGACTTTTGATGGTAGTTCTATAGATTTTCTGAGGGAGGGGTTTGGCAACACTGGAGGAAAGTATTCAAATGAATCACAAAATTTCACAAACATTTGCGCTCATCAAATTACTGATATTTGCACCATTATTTAACTCCCAAAAAGCTTAAAAGACTTTAAAAGGCTTCTTTATTCTTTATTTGCAACTGCTCTAATTTGCACTGTGCTTGGTATATTGCATTGGTCGATATGTAAATGAGATGTTGCATCTGTGTTCTTCAATTTGTGCACTGTTAGTAAATCACTTGCAGAAATTTCCATTTGCGACTACTCTAATATGTGCTGCAATTGATATATCATGTTGGTCGATATGTAAATGAGATATTGTGTCTGTGTTCTTTAATTTGACATCCATTGGTGCGCTTTTGGAATTGTGCTCTCACACTAATTTCTCACCCTGTTTAGTCAAACTGGTCCTAAATTGTTTCAGCTCTCTGCTTTGTAAAATACTCTTAATTAATGTCTGCAACAAAGATCACCAGTCATCTTCCAAATCCTTTCATTTAGAACAGATTCCATTTCCAAAAACTTGCAGTACTCCGACAAGAAAAAGTGTGTACATCTGCTCAAACCCTTACGTGACACTATGCACTTTTCCACGTCAAAATTAGTTTTTACAAATATGAGCTCTGGTGTGGATTTAAGTGCACACTTAATATGAGAAAGCCCCAGAGATGAAGGCCATAATACTAACATTGTCAAATTTTTTAAATCCTGTAAATTCTCAGATTAAAATTGGTGCAAATGGTTCAATAGATTGACTTTAAAATACATAAACATCATGAATTAGTTTAATATTTTTAATTGACTATTTGCAAAGAAGATCTGTGGTCATCTTGCAAAGAAGATCTGTGGTCAAGGGTTCTCAAATCTGGTCTTCAAGGTCCACAGGGTCCTGCTTGCTAGACTAAAATGTTTCTGGGACTCGAACTCAGGACACCCAAAGTACAACGGGATGCTGCTCATGAGGCTATTGGCGCCAACACAGCCTGTCTGCCTTTTATAGTTATTTTTCCTCCTTTAAATTCTTTTGCATTGTAGGATAAATGTAAAAATGTAGATTTTATGTTACAGGAAAACGTCAAAAAAGTTTGACAGAGGCTATTTACACTGACTCTACCCACCAACATGTAATTGGGTTATTCAACAGTACAAAAGACAGTTTCATACCTTTTTTCTTATCTTTTATTACACCTTTTTTCACACTTAATGAAAAGAGTGGCTGCCAAAATACTTTTTTCACATTGCATAAATAGTTTCTATTGCTATTTGCACTTGAAAAATAGCATGACTGGGCCACTTGGTGGTGCTATAATGAATTAAAATATACAAATGTACTGTAACTACAGCCAACTACTGATTGACTACAAAATTGCCATGAGTTTTATAGACCATGACATTGGTGTACCTTGAGAAGCAAAATTTTATTTTCATTGCAAGATGTAAAAAATTATCTGAGGCTGTATCTCTGGAAGGTGCTTTGGCATACTGACATTTTCATACTGACACATACAATGAAACTTAATATCCCCAATAGTAATCTTCCTCTAACAACGTTGCATCAAGTTCAACACCAAAATTATGCTCAGATGACATTTCTTCCATTAGTGTGCCAGAACCCTGTTTTTGCACAGAATTTTTTCTCGCAGACCCCAAACTTGGATGGTTCCAAATATGCACTTCTATTGAGGTGCACAGACACCATCTATCTGACACTAGATGCCATGTCATGGATTTCATGATATAATGGCATGAAGAATTGCTTCGATCATTTACTTACCTTTTTCTCCTAAGGGGTTCTCGTGTGATGCCACCGTAACAGGTTTCTCAGTCAGACCTGTATGAATGTTGAGTAAAATCAGACACATTCCAAACAAAGGTTCTTTCTGCAATGGAATTCTATAAAAAGTTCCATAAAAAAAATTAAGTATTGCTATCATACAGCATTACTTTATATAAAAAGTCTATTCATCTTGGGTTGTTAAGAATACAAATAAACTCATCTCTTTAACGCATACACAAATGATTAAACCTGACCATGTATTAATCACACCATATATTTAAATAAGGGAGAATATATATATGTGAGGCAGTAACCCTGATACTTTTTTAGAACATTTAACCAAACACATAAGTATCAGTGAACATACTCAACAAACCATGTCAATTAATATATTAGCAAATAAAAATTACTTCACTTTCAGTGTCTTATCCTAGTTAAATATACATGTCTTTTCCATGTCGTTTCCCTGAAGACATTTCTTCTGTAACAATATCAAAGCATTGCTGTATGTTGAAACAAACATGTTACTTGAGTAGTTTGAGTAAAGGCAGATGTGAAAATTGCTTAGCAGGCTTTTTATTTATTTTCAGAAATCTATCTAGAAACATTACTTTTGTCTGTTTCGTAGCACATGTGGTAAAGAAATAACACACTTCAACTTCAACACACTAACAAAATTCTACTATATAAATATAGTTACATTATTGACATAATTAAACTTTAAAATGTTTCACACAACAATAAAATGTTTCACACAATAATAAATCAAAGAAATTATAAGATCAAAGTCTTACTATACTGAACAAAATAAACCCAAATGTAAAAACTTAAATAAAACAACTCAGTTAAAAAATAACAACAATTGAGCAAACATAGTCTGATCTGAAAAAAGAAAAGAAAAAAAAAAGAAAAAGAAAAAGATAGTAGGTTAGACATCCGACTACCAACTGCAGACAACTGCCAAATAAATAAGCACATGTTAAAAACTTGATCCTCATTGTAGCTGCATAGCTTCACTTCCTGAACATAAGTAGTGTATTCTTTCCTCAGCTCTTTCTCTGGCTCAGAAAAAGCAGAACTGATGCTTGATCGTAATCTGATATTTTTTTTAGCATTTTAAACTTTGTTCACACTGCATTCAAGTATTTTTTTTTTTTGTCAAATATGACCTTTTAGGTCAGACTGTCTTCACTGTCATTTTGCAATTAATCAGATGAAATTGGATCGATTTGTTCAGTGTATATGTAACTGAATGTCATAGTAATGATTTAATTGCCTGCAAGAGACTTTCTTCAACAAGAAGTGAGAGCAGCTGTCAGTGTGAAGAGATGATAAAAAAAATAATAATAATCATTTCACAGTAGTGCTGAACATAACGCAATTGAAAAGGAAGTGTTTTACACAATCATGAACACAAAATGTTTAAAACCAGTCAGTCATATGCTTATTCAAAATTTGTTTTTTAAATAACAATAATAATAATACAAAAAATCACTACAATGTAGTAGTTCACTATATGGACAAATTTAGGCAAAACTGAACACATTTGTGTTGTGTAATACACGACGTTGCAAATGAAAAACTACAGCTAAATATAATGATTTTTCAGATTCAAGTACAATTTCAAAACTTCTAATTATTACTGTATTCTAAGTCACTAAATGGATTTGAGTTAGCATCACCCTTACATTATGGATGGATGGATGGATGGATTGATGGATAATTCAACATGCTTTGACAGCTAAAAAAAAAACCAAAACAAACAAAAACTCTAGACAATCTGGTTTCAGTTTCTTTTCTTTCGAATGTTTCTACAATAAAGGATGTTATTAATCTCATTGAGCCAAAAGTGTGTTTGATTACATCTGAAACAAATGAACTTGACAACATTTTATTACCTTGGTTGTTGTACATATTGTGACAGTTCAGAAATCTCCACCTACTGGAAACGTTTTCAGGCTTCTGACTGGCCAACATGGCTTTAAGGTTAAGATCATATTGTCACCTGTTGGATTCTTTCTTTCTTTCTTTCTTTCTTTAGCCCTGTATAAACACAAAGTGCTTTACAAGGTGAACTCTGGTTTGGCATGCTCTTGACCGTGCTTCGTAGTATGAGTTTTAGAACCAGGCCTAAACTAGTTTACCATCTTAACAGCTCTTGTCTAGTTATTATATTACAGTTATTTAAGTTATAGTTAAGTTCTGTGAACATGAATGGACATTTGGCACTCTCTGCTCTCTATACTGGTCAAGGAAACAGAAAAGTTAAAAGAAAATGTATTTACATGTTCATTAAAGAGAATCAAAAGTCTAACCCAAACCAGACCACCACCAAACATTTGTGGTTTAAGAAATCTTGGGTGTGTTTACTTCATTTGGATTTCAATAGTGATTTTGATCCTCAAAAAAAATAAAATAATGCCATGTGTAAAGGAGCCCTAATTAGTGTACAGTCAAGATATCCTTAAAGTAGTTAGCGAAACAAAAAGCTGCTAACTACACTGAAGCTAAGAGTATAAAAGTGATAAATATAAGTTTCAACTGATATTTAATTCTGCAACTAGCAGTTTTTAAACAGGCATTGAAATAAAGAGTATAATAAATTATTACAAAATATTAAAAGGTAAAATTATTAAAACACTATATAACTCACTATATATATTCTCTGTTCCTGGAGTCCCCCAACCCTGCACATTCTGAATGAGTTCCATTTCAGATCTTATCGTCTCTACTAACGAGGTGATGACTTGAATCATGGGGGCTGATTAAGGAGAAATGCTAAATGTGAACAGTTGGAGAGGGCCAGAGGGACAGGGTTGAAAACCACTGGCTTGTTGGATCTAAGTAATTAGGTTACATGAAACATCCAAACAAACTGATTCACGGAGTCAAACCTCTCAACACAGCGAGTTGACAGTTGGGTTATTACCTCCTTCACTCAGCTGTACCATGGGACCAACAGCAATGTAGTGTTTTGTATAACTACACCACTAGTTAAAAAGTAGCTTGTTACCATTCTGAACAGCTGTCACTCAAAAAAAAGTTAGTAGTAACATTACTTGTAGTTATTTACTTGCAACGCTGTTCCTACTAAATGCCTTAGGAGTTTTTATTCCCGATCAAATCTCACAGTTATGGCAGTTTACTATTATTTCTTGATATTTTTTTTCGAAGATTTAAGTAAACCACGAGTAGATATTTTTTCATCATTTTCTGATTGATCAACTTTTTGTCCATGAGCTTTTTTATTTAATTTTGCCTCTTTTTCTTGTTTGTAATTGTTCACATTTTCTATTTCTTCCTTTACGTCTTTCTCTGTTTGCCCCTTTGGTGCATTATCTTTTATTTTGCTAAGACTTTCTTTCTCTGATTTCTCCGGTCTTTGTTTTTCAGCTTTTTCTATATTGAGTCTCTTTTTTTCTCCCTTTTCTTTGGCCAGTCTTTCCTCTTTTGCCTTTTCTTTCTCAAGCCTTTCTTTTTCTGTTTTTACTTTAGCATTTCTCTCTTTTTCTGTCTTTTCTTCAGCCAACCTTTCTTTCTCTTCCTTTTCTTTGGCTAACCTTTCTTTCTCTGCTTTCTCTTTCTCCAGTCTCTCTTTCTCTACTTTTTCTTTGGCCAGTCTTTCTTTTTCTGTCTTTTCTTTCTCCAGTCTTTCTTTTTCTGCTTTCTCTTTCTCTTGTCTTTCTTTTTCAGCTTTTTCTTTAGTGAGTCTTTCTTTTTCTGCTTTTTCTTTAGCCATTTTTTCTTTTTCCGCTTTCTCTTTCTCCAATCTTTCTTTTTCTGCCTTTTCTTTAGCGAGTCTCTCTTTTTCTGCCTTTTCTCTGGCCAGTCTTTCTTTCTCCGCTTTCTCTTTTTCCAGTCTTTCTTTTTCCGCTTTTTCTTTAGCCAATCTTTCTTTTTCTGCTTTTTCTTTAGCCAATCTTTCTTTTTCTGCTTTTTCTTTAGCCAATCTTTCTTTTTCGGCCTTTTCTTTGGCCAATCTTTCTTTTTCGGCCTTTTCTTTGGCCAATCTTTCTTTTTCGGCCTTTTCTTTCTCAAGTCTTTCTTTTTCAGCTTTTTCTTTAGCCAATCTTTCTTTTTCTGCCTTTTCTTTAGCCAATCTTTCTTTCTCTGCTTTTTCTTTGGCCAGTCTTTCTTTCTCTGCTTTTTCTTTAGCCAGTCTTTCTTTCTCTGCTTTCTCTTTCTTCAATCTTTCTTTCTCTGCTTTCTCTTTAGCCAATCTTTCTTTTTCTGCTTTCTCTTTAGCCAATCTTTCTTTTTCTGCTTTTTCTTTAGCCAGTCTTTCTTTCTCTGCTTTTTCTTTCTCCAGTCTTTCTTTTTCTGCTTTTTCTTTGGCCAATCTTTCTTTTTCTGCCTTTTCTTTGGCCAGTCTTTCTTTCTCTGCTTTCTCTTTCTCCAGTCTTTCTTTTTCTGCTTTTTCTTTAGCCAATCTTTCTTTCTCTGCTTTTTCTTTAGCCAATCTTTCTTTCTCTGCTTTTTCTTTAGCCAATCTTTCTTTCTCTGCTTTTTCTTTAGCCAATCTTTCTTTCTCTGCTTTTTCTTTCTCTGCTTTTTCTTTCTCCAGTCTTTCTTTTTCCGCTTTTTCTTTGGCCAGTCTTTCTTTTTCTGCTTTTTCTTTGGCCAGTCTTTCTTTCTCTGCTTTCTCTTTCTCCAGTCTTTCTTTTTCTGCTTTTTCTTTCTCCAGTCTTTCTTTTTCCGCTTTTTCTTTAGCCAATCTTTCTTTTTCTGCTTTTTCTTTAGCCAATCTTTCTTTTTCTGCCTTTTCTTTGGCAAGTCTTTCTTTCTCTGCTTTCTCTTTCTCCAATCTTTCTTTTTCTACCTTTTCTTTCTCATGTCTTTCCTTTTCTGCTTTTTCTTTGGCCAGTCTTTCTTTTTCTGCCTTTTCTTTCTCAAGTCTTTCTTTTTCTGCTTTTTCTTTGGCCAGTCTTTCTTTTTCTGCCTTTTCTTTGGCAAGTCTTTCTTTCTCTGCTTTCTCTTTCTCCAATCTTTCTTTTTCTACCTTTTCTTTCTCATGTCTTTCCTTTTCTGCTTTTTCTTTAGCCATTTTTTCCTTTTCTGCCTTTTCTTTTTCAAGTTTTTCTTTTTCTGCCCTTTCTTTCTCCACTTTTTCTTTAGCAAGTCTTTCTTTTTCTGCTTTTTCTTTGGCCAGTCTTTCCTTTTCTGCTTTCTCTTTCTCCATGTTTTCTCTCTCTGCTTTCTCCTTGGCTAGTTTCTCCTCTTGTTCTCTTTGCATTCGTTCATCTTGAAGCTTAGCTTCTGCCTCTTCTTTAACTTTTTTTGCAGCAAGAGCAGCTTGTCTCTCCTCTTCTTCTTGAGCCAAAACACTACGGACCTCAGCAAGGGCTAGTTTGGCAATCTTTTTGGCTTCAATCTTCTCATGAATAATTCGTAGCTGCTCCTTCAGAGCTGCTTTCAGCTTTCGCCCAATATCCCTGGTAGGATGTTCTGAGAATGAGTCGAACAAAAAATTTACATCTCAGAAGGCTCCTCATTCCCATGTTCCATGCAAACACACATATTATTTGATTGAGTGTGTGAATAACTGTCTTACGGTCTATAATTCATGAGAAAGGAAAATTCACATTCAGTTCTTTCATTTAGAATTAGGATTTATTTTTGATGATGTTCAGTATGTTTTTCCATTTTAAGAATATACTTGCAAGCTATCAGTAATTTTAGTTCAAGTCTGTACTGCTTTAGTGATTTATTAAGTGTAGTATGAAATACAAAGACGCCAATAGTTTTCATTCATGCATCTGATGAAATCGCATTTTTGTGCAACTGATGTCCCTTGCACACAAACACACACACACACAGAATTTGTATGTATATAGACAGAAACACATGTATCATGTGTTATGCAGTAAAAAAACATCATGCAGGCTTTGGAACAACATTAGGGTAAGTATATCATGACAGAATAATTTTGAGCATTACTGAAGCTAATTTAATATGCTACTAACTCCATAACTCATGCTAAGTACCTCTGTCTTTTTTAAGCCCCACTTCTTTAGGTCTCTCATCTGCATTGGAAGAGGGGCAAACAGAACAGAATAAACAGAAGAAAGAATGACCTGGAAAGATGTGTAATTGTTGCAGCTGCCAAGTTAAAGAACACAATCATGCTCTACTAAAATCCAACAGTTATAATATTTGGAATATGTTGCCAGTTTTACCGAACTTCGATGCATAGTGCAGTGTTTTACATGGATAATCATAGGTGTTATCTAAAAGCTCAAATAAATGTATTTTCCTAGGTGACGTTGGATGAAAATTCTGAATTCAAAAACATATTCATTAGGACCGGGGCTTAAAGTGACCAAACTCCTCCGAGTGAGATTTGAAATGTAGGTAACGTTATGTTCGTCTCCACTTTTCCCTTTTTAAACACTGGTTATTACACTTGTATAATTAAATTCACTTAAAATTTATTGGACTGTATGTTTTACTTTCAGATATACACTGATGGTCTGAAATATCGTATGTACCGCTTAGTGTGCTTAGTATCCCTCATTAAAACCCTGGATCTCCATATATAATCACTTTTGAATAAATTATTTCTGTTGGTTACCCTTTATATCGCCCTAAGGGTTAAGCAAATATTTAATGTATTAAAATTATTTTAAAAAGCTGTTGACTAAACCCATTCCAGTAGGCCGGCAGCAGTAATCGTAAATGGGAGACAGACCAAATCAACAAGGCAGACAACAGAAATAGTAAACGCTCAGAAATGCAAACAGTAGTAAGACAAGACATGATCACAAGAAAGCTGGCAGCTTAAATAATAAAATCCAATTAGCTGCAGCTGGAGAGTAATCAGAGTGCAAGGATGTGGCTTGAGTGAAATGAAGTGCAATAGTCACTGTAGTCGAGGATGCTATTAACAGCCAGCTTTTGGAAATTATTTTTTTTTGTGACTTACAATCCTTGTGAAGGGTGTCAATGATTGTCAGAGAACATTTTGAAGGCTCAGGAAAACTTTGCAGGTGTCTTGAGATGATTAGCTGATAGGCATGTCATCATATTCTAATTTGTTGAGATTGTTATTTGGTGGATTTTGGTTAAATGTGAGTAGGGGTGCACCGATATATATATCGGCCGATGATGTACTGCGATGATCTCATCAAAAAAGCCGGTTATCCAATTACATATGTAAATTGTCAAAACTTTATAATTATGACATTACATATTAAAATTTTAATGTAACAGCCAGTATTTGTGTCTGTAACAATCACAAAATATTTTGTATCTGCATTCAGATACAACGTTGTACAGTTACTTGATAAGACCATTATGGCTTTTTATGGCATTATTATCTTTTTTTCGTGGTTATGTAATACTTAGTTAATGCATACTTTTTTAGTAAGTATGCGGTTTTATGCTAAAATAAATATTAATTTCTAAAATAATATTTATCATACAACCAGAGAGATGTCATGAAAAATGTTTAGTGATCATTTGAACGCGACTGAATCCGTTCAATGCGTACATTTTCATTATGCAGAACTCTTTAATCAAGTCTTAATGTTCAGTGAACTTTACTAAACAAATGTGCGTGTGCCGCACAAACCAGCAAAAGGTAAAGATTTAAACTAGGGCCGGGACTCGATTAAAAAAATTAATCTAATTAATTAGAGGCTTTGTAATTAATTAATCGAAATTAATCGCATTTTAATCGCATATAAATATTTGACCTGAGAACAGTGAGAAATAATAGTTTTTTCACATGGATTTATAGTATACCATTGAATAATGACTGAATACATAAGCTTAAGCAACAAAATATTGTTTATTTTTGTTCACCCAAGTCTAGCAGACCAGTTCAATTTTTGCCATTAAGTGTAGCTATAGCATATTTAGAAACAATTTAGAAATAGTACATTTCAGAAATTCAGGTAGCTTATAGGTGCTGGAACCTTCTGTAAAGTGTTTTTTTTTTTTAAGTAAAACACAATACTGTCAATTACATTCAGAACATTGGAAACCATGACTATTAGAAAACATCTCTCTGTTGCTTCAGAGGCCATAACATACTAAGTCCAACTCTCAATAACCTTGGCCAAAACAATAAAGAGTTCAACATAAACTGCCAGTTGCACCAACAAAATAATACATAGTTCAACATAAAGTGTAAAGTCCACGCTAGCTGCTATATGTCTTGAGGTGATACTCTCGGCTAGATATGCTGCGGTGATATGCGAACGCTAGCTGGTGCTCCAGTATAATCGGTCCGCCAAAACTCATCCAGTGAGAAACGTTCCGCGGTGCAAAAAGAAGTTATTAAAAATGTGGGAAATTTTTTCTGTGATTAATTAATCTTAATTAATGCGTTATTTTTTCTGTAATTAATTAATCTCAATTAACGCGTTAAAGTCCCGGCCCTAATTTAAACATGTAGGCCAAATAGAAAATTAATCCGTATCTAAGCTGATTATTAGCCTACTCTTGAGAGAGAACTGGTTTTTGAGAGACTGATTCACAACGTGGCTGTTTGATTGGTGAGCGCGCTGTGCTTATTCCATTCATTCGTATCATATCGTAGCCTAAGTTTTAAATCATTGCCTTTTAAATATATAAAAATAATATAATGTGTATGATGTATTATTATAGGTGATATTACTCTTGCCAATCTCCAATTTCTAAGAGATGCACGGAGAGACAACAGCAATGCTGTTTTTGATTTGCGCTCTTTTCACTCATAAAGTTTACATTCATTCACTTCACACAAGTGACTTTAGAGGTCTCTGTATGCGCTGATCCCCTGGCTCACCTGTTATCTAGAAAACACTGGACTTTGCCAGCTTCAGCCGAGTATTCAGGCAGAATTATTACTTGTCTGTTATTTGTTTTTGAAGCCATTATCCGTGCCATTCGGAATAAGGTATTCGGCTTCAGGCACACCCCTATTTACATATTTTAATTTTACATGCAACATAGACAAGGTCATAGAAAGTAACAGCTACAAGCAATACTGTAATCCTACAATTTACGTCGTACTTGCAAACTCTTTGTACGAATTATGGTTAATGCATACTCAAGTAGTCGATTGTTTCCGACAGCGCCGACAAGTGGTTGAAGTAGTCGATCACTTCACTACTCGACAAGTCTATGCAAGCCCTCCTACACGGAGCCGTTGATAACTGAGAAGATGCGCAAATCAACCTTCATTATCATCACCATTGATTTGTGCAGCTTGTCAATTAACAACAGTTCCGTGTAGTAACAGCTTCTCTATGTGAAATCAGGCACCTGATGGAATTTACCGCTGTTAACCAGCTTTATTGACTAGATGCGCATTAATCATCGGCCCATATATACACTCACCTAAAGGATTATTAGGAACATCATACTAATACTGTGTTTGACCCCCTTTCGCCTTCAGAACTGCCTTAATTCTATGTGGCACTGATTCAACAAGGTGCTGAAAGCATGCTTTAGAAATGTTGGCCCATATTGATAGGACAGCATATTCCAGTTGATGGAGATTTGTGGGATGCACATCCAGGGCACGAAGCTCCCGTTCCACCACATCCCAAAGATGCTCTATTGGGTTGAGATCTGATGACTGTGGGGGCCATTTTAGTACAGTGAACTCATTGTCATGTTCAAGAAACCAGTTTGAAATGATTCAAGCTTTGTGACATGGTCAGAAACAATGATCAGGTAGGCCGTGGCATTTAAACGATGCCCAATTGGCAACATTTTTCCAGTCTTCAACTGTCCAATTTTGGCGAGCTTGTGCAAATTGTAGCCTCTTTTTCCTATTTGTAGTGGAGATGAGTGGTACCCGGTGCGGTCTTCTGCTGTTGTAGTCCATCTGCCTCAAGGTTGTGCGTGTTGTGGCTGCATACCTCGGTTGTAACGAGTTGTTATTTCAGTCAAAGTTGCTCTTCTATCAGCTTGAATCAGTCGGCCCATTCTCCTCTGACCTCTAGCATCAACAAGGCATTTTCGCCCACAGGACTGCCGCATACTGGATGTTTTTCCTTTTCACACCATTCTTTGTGAACCCTAGAAATGGTTGTGCGTGAAAATCCCAGTAACTGAGCAGATTGTGAAATACTCAGACCGGCCAGTCTGGCACCAACAACCATACCACGCTCAAAATTGCTTAAAATCATTTTTTTTCCCATTCTGACATTCAGTTTGGAGTTCAGGAGATTGTCTTGACCAGTACCACACCCCTAAATGCATTTTAGTAACTGCCAGTTGATTGGTTAATTAGATAACTGCATTAATGAGAAATTGAACAGGCTTTCCCAATAATCCTTTAGGTAAGTGTATATCGGTCAGTGTTTGGAATAACGACGTTTAAAAGAACGGCGTTAGGTAACGACGTAATTTTTTAAGTAACGGGGTAATCTAACTAATTACTTTTCCCGTCGTTACAACGCCGTTAACGTTACTGAACATTAAATGCGGTGTGTTACTATGCATTGATTTAATAAACTATGCAATCTGATCGCACCCCTGGCTCACACAGCGAGTGAGCAGGTGGGTTAATAACGAGATAAGCGATTATGATTGGCTAAGGCAGAGTCATGTGTTTTTTTATGGTAGCCAATCAGGGCCAGTGTTTTTACACACATGCCAGCACACGCGGCGGCGCCAAACACACACACACACGCACACGCAACAGCTACACAAAGATTCGCAGCAGCAGCAGAAATGGCGAGTCAGGAGCAATCCGATGAAAAGTTGGCATTTTCAAGGTGGAGATATAAGCACTACTTCAAATTCATTGCGGTCAAAGGCAAGAATGTGCATGTAATGTGTACATGTAATGCATGACGCGCATCTACAAAGCTAGTGGCCAAAAACACTTTTCTTACAAAGATAATAATTGAAGTGCAGGATAAAACTCTTGCTGTCTGTTGACGTGCAATAAAAATCGAAAGTTATGTACGAACACCTGCCTGTTGTACTCATTTCAACTGACTTGTGAAAACTGCAAAAAAAAAAAAAATAATCTCTGACATAGCAACATATATTTAAAAAAAATTTTTTTTTTACAATAACGCAAATAGTTACTTACCCTGGTAACAAGTTACTTTTATTATGGAGTAATTCAGTTACTAACTCAGTTACTTTTTGAAACAAGTAGTGAGTAACTATAACTAATTACTTTTTTAAAGTAACGTTCCCAACAGTGATATCGGTGCACCCCTAAATGTGAGCCAAATCATCATAATGAAAAAAACAAAAACAAAGACTTAGACTACTTCAGTCTGTGTGCATTTAATTTAATACATGAGTTTCACAATTTGAGTTAAATTACAGAAATAATTTAACCTAATTTATTGAGAAGCATCTGTATAAAGCACTGTTACTGAAGCTGATAGGGATTATTGATAGGGACTCACTGATAGGGATTCACAGGGGACACAGATAGGGTTCAGAACTATAGATAAAATACATTTGTCAATATATTTATTTGTTTTTGAATATTGCCTAAAATGTCATATATTTAAATGCTTTTTTTTCTCCTTAAAGATAAGTTCTGTGAGCAGCTAAAACCAAGGTCAGTGTGAAAGAATGAGAGTTGCACAATGCAAAGATGTTCACAGATTACACTTGGAATAGTTGTAGTGTTTCTGTATACACTTTAAAAGGTTATGTACAACATCAAGAGCTAGACAGAAATTAGGCACATTACCTATTAGCTTGTTGCATATCCTTTTGCAAGTTAGGGTTCAGAAATTACAATGCATTTAAAAGTCACGATTACCATCATCATCTGGTACTATCTTTTAAGTCTCTGCAGGGACCATTTTCATCTTTCTAACTGTGTGTGTGGTATGTCTGAATATTTTTAAAAGGAAAACTATTTCATATTTGCAGTAAGTTTATCACAGTGTTACTGATCTCTTCTTTTCTTATGCATAACAACAGGAAGTTCCCCTTTGACCACAGATAACTTTATGTTAAGTTAACAGCCACATCACCATCTTCTGTGATGCTCTGAAGTTGTTGTTTGCTTCATACTACTATTTGAACATTCCATACCCAACAGACCAAGAAGAAATGCTAGAGTTTGTGCATTATCCTCACATACACACTTGCACATTCTCACATACTACACACTCTCTCGCACACATATACATTTACATAGTCACACTTGCATCCTCACACTCTGGGGTGAATGAACAGCACTCTCTTCCTTCTCAATACCCATGGCTGAAGTGCTTTTGAGCAAGGCACTTAACCCCCAAGCAGTGTTAATTTTGACACGAAATTTTAATTTAGTTTTAGTCTTAGTCTTTTGACTATAATTCTTTTTAGTTTTAGTCAAGTTTTAGTCATCTGATTTGTTTTAATTTTAGTCTTATTTTAGTCGACTAAAATTGCTTGGTATTTTAGTCGACTAAAATTGCTTGGTATTTTAGTCGACTAAAATTGCTTGGTATTTTAGTCGACTAAAATTGCTTTGTATTTTAGTCGACTAAAATTGCTTGGTATTTTAGTCGACTAAAATAAGACTAAAATCAATAACAGATTTACTAGAAAATTTTCTACAGCTGGTATAGTTAACAAACTTAACCAAAATATATAAAACACAAATTCAACTTTATTTCAACACAACTGTGTCTTTATTTCGATTCAAAAGCTTTTATGCAGCATCAAACACTGTGGTGATAATGTAAACAATAACTAGCTGCCAATTGACCATCAATAAAAGAAAAATAAAGTTAGGTCCAGGACCTTAAAGCTCACAGCTGAGCTGAACAATAAGTGCATGCATTTAAAGTAACTATTTAATAAGTTGGGTGGATAAAAAAAGTAACAAGATTTTATAAGGTATTCATTTGTCTAGCAATATTGTATGTTTTAAATACTACAAATTGCTAGATTAGTATGTATAATGATAGGATGTGAACATTCACGTTTTACATGACTAATATAGAAACATTTGTGATATTGTCAACAAGTAGAACATTATAAAATATACTAAACATTAGTATTAATCAAATGTATGTATCATAATATTACGTATTAGTATTGTGCTCTCATCTAACTTGAAGAAGGGGCTATTTTACAGTACTTTTCAGTTCGTAATATTTAATGCTACAACATCTATGCACTGCAGTCTTCCAATTTTGCTTAGCTCAATAAACAAAAGAACATCGTTGTGAAATTATATTTGAGAAAATGTCCGGGTGGCTCGTCTGTAAATGTCTTTTCAAATTGGTTGTGTTCTTGCCACGAATGAGCGCTCCGCGTGCTTTACGCTTTGTTTTGTTTTGTTTTGTTCGTCGTCAAACGTGAAGTGAGCTGTGGACATTTTGTCGCTCTTTTAGACATTACCTCTTCGAATGCCGACTTCCCGGGAGCTCATTTAAAAACTGAAAACCTTCGCTTCACGTCTCAATAAGTCAGGCTCGGATTGGTTCCCTTCTCTCATGCAGTCTCGCCTGTTATGTTTTGCCGGTTCTTTTGTTCATTCCTCGCATCTCTCCCGTCTGCTGA
This sequence comes from Carassius auratus, assembly GCF_003368295.1. NCBI lineage: Eukaryota > Metazoa > Chordata > Actinopteri > Cypriniformes > Cyprinidae > Carassius > Carassius auratus. Next base: position 25,146,123 of record NC_039249.1, on the reverse strand, counting down.
TTTGATTTTCGTCACAGTCTATTTTCGTCTCGTCCTTTATTCGTTGACGATAATGTCAATCAATTTAGTCATAGTTTTAGTCTCCATCAGTGCCTTCTTTTTTAGTTTTCGTTTCGTTTTCGTCCGCAAAAATATATTTGTGACGAAAATAATGACGAAAATATTTAGTCAACGAAATTAACACTGCCCCCAAGTTGCTCCCCAGGTACTGGATATAGCTGCCTTTGCCCACTGCTCTGGGTGTGTGTTCATGGTGTTCACTACTCACTGCTGTGTATGTGCACTTGAATGGTTTTATAAGCAGACCACCAATTCTGAGTATGGGTTACCATACTTGGAAAATTTCACTACACATATGATAATCATTAAACAACTATTAAAAATAGTGGCAAGGAAAAATGCACAATACTGTTTATTACTTACTGTCAACTTAAAGTTTGGAAATGTCAAAATTCAACATATATTACAGTATACGGATCTTCATAGGGTAGGGTATTGTTAGAAAGTTTCCGGTTCCAATTCCGGTTCCATTGAAATGAACTATAATTATGTTTTTTACTATTTTTCCTTCATTGAATGTAGTGTTGCTGGAAGGTAGTAATTAATGTTGAGTAATGCTAGTCCATCAATCAGCATGTGCTTCAAAGTTTATGTTTTTTACACGATCAATAGCATTTTGCTTTTCAAGCTGGAATAAGCTGGTTGGCCAAATAGTCACTTGGCACGAGATTAATCGTGTAGCCCTACATGCGTCCTCACACTCACATCCTCACATATCTCTTACACGGTCACAATCTTCTCAGTCTGCCTCACAAACAACAACTTCTCACATACATATTCATAGCAAACGTCCACCACGAGCATGCCCTTTGCAAGTTCTTATTATTCTGCTTTTATTTTTAATATATTCACAGCATATGTTACAGTCCATTTTTTATTACTAAGGATTTTTTCCCATTCAACAGATGCCTTTCTAAGATGAACCCTGAGAAGGGTTCGGAAGTGGAAAATACAACATCAAGAAAGCAATTGGCATTCAGTTCAAATATTTCATTATTTATATATTTCACTGATTAAATAGATTGCTGTCAGATCTTCCTACATTGCCCAGCAAAAATTATTGCCAGTGTCACAGGCTTAAAATACTTGCTGATAATTTGCTTTTATGGTTCAATTACTTGTTTTTTTTTCCATGCCTTATCTGTTGTCAGGATTCATTAATCTGTTCACAGGTGGTTCAGTATTAAAAACAATTTCATTATAAATTCTTATGTTTACCAAACTGCTATATTGATGCAGTTTTGACCAATTCCTTTTATTGTGTGTTGTTGCAGTTATGATCATTTTTTTTTTTTTTTATTTTATACTGTTGCAGTTATAAAAAAAACTGAATTGGTATGTTGTTGCAGTTATATGGAGCCCCTAAAGGTTCATAGTGGTGGAAAAAAAATAAATTCCAAATTAATATATATATATATATATATATATATATATATATATATATTTATTATTATTTTTTTTTTTTTTGCGTTCTCTCGCAAAACTTTGCATTCTCTTACAAAACAAGTTGAGTTCGGACAAACACTTCCTGTTTACAGCTTGTAGTGGTTCATACAGCTCCATAAGTTCACAGTCGAGCAGTTCATAGAGTTTTGTTTTGAACTTGGAGAAATAGTCAGTGCATGCTTATTAAGCCACAGTTTTGTGACATACTAAAATGTTTAAAGGCCATGTTGCAGGGTTAATTTTTGGTCACACTTTATTTTAGGGTCCAATTCTCACTATTAACTAACCATTAACTATGAATTTTGCCTCAATTAACTCCTTATTTGCTTCTTATTAATAGTTTATTAGGTAGTTGTTAAGTTTAGGGTATTGGGTAGGATTATGGATGTCATGCATTATATGTACTTTATAAGCACTAATAAACAGCCAATATGTTAATAATAGACATGCTTATAAGCAACTAGTTATTAGTGTGAATTGGACCCTATACTAAAGTGTTACCTAATTTTTCAACAAATTTGTGCAATTTGCTTGTTGGTAATAAACATTTAAACTGTATGTTATGTTGTTGGGTATCACAAAACGAAATATAATACGAAAAAGTAGGTTCTATCTTACAGCGGTTTGCAACGATTCTCCTTTGCCCCACAATGCATTGCATTACATCACGTTGAGGAGAGAATTTACCAAAGCCTGCCTTGAGAGCATTGAGAGTGACTAGAGAGACGAGTAGTAGACGAGAGTATTCAAATAGTACAGATTATAGATAAATGCATAGATATATATATAGATAGACAAAATATTTATATAGATAGACAGACAGACAGATAGACAGATAGATAGACAGATAGATAGATAGATAGATAGATAGATAGACAGATAGATAGATAGATAGATAGATAGATAGATAGATAGATAGATAGATAGATAGATAGATAGATATCGACTAACAGGGACCAAAAACGCACTCACTTCCCTACAGCACAAGCTTTCCAAAGCAGTTTCCATGGGACGGCAACGCCCACACAAGCACCTGCCAAACACAGTGACAGGCACGCGGCTATGTTTGCAACAACATTTTCACCGGAGGAAGAGATAAACGCAACGCAAGAATATAGCAAGCATGATGCCTTTTATTTCTAGAAGACAAAGACAAAGTTTACCAGTACTATGACAAAGGTCACGATCACTGCCACTATATATAAAGAAAACGTTGATTTTTCTATCCAATGGCAGTAATTTATATATATAAATATATATATATATATATATATATATATATATATATGTATGTGTGTGTGACGAGTGGGGCGGGGCCGAGAGCCGTGGGAACAGGAGCAAGGCCGGTGGAGTGATTGGAAATGAGCGACAACTGCTTGACCCACCGGTCTCAAGTCTCAAGGAGGAGATGGAGGGATATAAAACCAGAGCGATGACAGTGACGGACGAGAGAGGACCAGGCCTGGATTTTAGTTTGTGTTTGGATTTTGATTTGTGCGCGTCAGTCGTCCGTGAGGGGATGACGGCTGTTTTGTCTTTATTTTTGTAATTAAAGTTTTTATTTGATTGTCCGCTGGTTCCTGCCTCCTTCTTCCCATGATCATGGAGTTTTAATCATAACTATATATATATATATATATATATATATATATATATATATATATATATATCAGGCAGTATTATCCGTAGGGGCTGTCATTGTTGTTTCGCGTCCTGGGTGATGGCGGAACTCGGGGTACATCGATCTAGTATGAGTTCACGGGTGGGAAGTCACGGGTTTGACTGCCGTTCCAGTGCACTTTCACGGGTTTAAGGTTGGAGAAACACAGGTTACCTGGAAACGCGGCATCATACAAGGCTGAGGCTACCTTTCCTCCACTTCTCCTCAACGTGACATCATCACATTTGTAAAAAAATATTTTTTGCACGATATCAGTTATGAACAAATTGTGCTATAATCTTTATACTGGTATATAAATGCAGTTTTGAACAAAGAATATTAGTAAATTGCAGTCCTGAATAAACTATTGGTCTATACTTGCATTCTTGAACAAAGAATATTAGTAAATTGCAATTCAGAAAAAAAAAATGTGTTTCTTTTGTGACATTTCGCGACACTCTCGCTCTGGTCAGTGAATGTTTTGTCTCTGCTCTGCGCGCGCTCCCGTATATCAGAGCACTGAGAGCACAGACATTCACTGATCAGAGCGAGAGCGTCGCGAAATGTCACAAAAGAAGTGTGTTTTTGGTTGCCAGGGCAAGACAACCCTGCACAGATTACCAAAAAAAAAAAAAAACAGCATTAAGGGACCAGTGGATGGAGTTTATTTTTACAGAGCATCAACGGAGTTGTGCAAGTGTTTTTGTTTGTTCCCTGCATTTCGAAGATGCTTGTTTTATAAATAAGGCCCAGTTTGATGCCGGATTTGCACATCGTTTATTTCTTAAGGATAATGCAGTCCCAACGAAAAAGGGTCACGATCGTGTGTTGGAACCGCATGCGGTGAGTAAAACTGCTTCAAATATCTCTGTGTTGTTAACTTAGCTATCGGCGCGTAAGCACATCAAGTAAACAACATGCGATGTTGTCATCAAACTGCACTTTCCACATGTACAGCTTAAAAAAAAAAAAAAGACGACATAAAGTGGAACTTAGTCATTTTCCAAAACCGCTAAGCAAATATATACAGTTTCAGTACATACCACATAGAGACGTCGTTGCTGATGCTGCTCTTGTTAAATTTCAGCCTCTGGATCTGATTCTGGATCATAAATATACGCGGAATCTGACTGTTAGCCATGGTTTGTTTTGGATGTTTTTTTCCTCACGGTAATGTCACAGCTTCCAAATGCTACACGTCACGCCTCCAGCCGGTCGTGTTTTTCCGGGAAAAATCGGTACAGACTATCTTTCTTTTATGAATATAATAAAACTAAAGACTTTTTGGAGTTATGAAGGATGCAGTACTACTCTATAGGTACTCAAGATTAACAGGATATTGAGTGAAAACAAGCATTTCACACCCCCTTTAATTATTACAAAATTTATTTAAACTTCTCAGGGGTACATGAGAATGAAATGGGTTTGGCTGACAAAAAAAGTTCAGGAATCCCTGGATTATTTCTTTTTACACGTAATGTATTTACTGTTTTAAAAGACAAAAGCCTTCCAAAGGCAAATTAATAAATGATTAAATATCCCTTTGCATGTTCATCAGTAGTTAATTTTATGTTAAAAAGCTAAGAAAACACTTCTTAAAACTAAAATGATTCTTGTAAAAATCTGATGGTCGTGGGCTAATGAATATTTTAACTTTAATTAAATATTTTAAATGTATTTTTAAAAGTAATTTATGCTAATTACAAGTATTTGAGTTTTTAAATCTGATTACACAATGCAAATTCAATAGTTCAGTTATGCAAAAAGACTTTATGAAGTGATTTGACTTTTCCGTCATCAATGCAAGATTTTAATAAAAAAATTTACCCAGCTCTGGACAGAACTAAGTGTTGCAACATTGCATATGGTTGTCAGAACACTGCCACAACTAATGTGCACCATAATCATATAAGACAGGTATGCAGTGCATCCCACTAATTTGAAATATCTCAATTCTGATCTACTCTTTTAGCTGAAATGTAGCTGTCTACAATTGGATGCCTGTCACAATCATGGATTAAGAATTAAAAGTAAAATAACTGAATAAGACATACACGGAGCAATGAACATACATAGAGCACATAAAATCCTGTAGACGTAAACTCAAAAGCATGCTTGACAAGAACTAATGAGGTTTGTTTGCTTCTGTATACACACTGAATAATGTTTATGTAATTTCTGCAGATTAATCAGTACCAATAAATAGTTTCTGAATCAATCATTTATCGGCTTGGGTTGCATCCGTTGCTGGAATGGCTGAGAAGATCAGACTCTAGAGATGGAATTACTGATGCCTCCAGCTGTTTGTTTTGTAAAGCTTCAGATGCCAAATTAATATAGTCAACGAAATGTTATATATTTACACAATACACTACTGTACATGTTTCATATCATTATCAAGATGCTGAGTCTATTGTATGCTGAAATATACTGTAAATAAATCAATAAATCCACTTCTCTCTTGTTTCGTAAATGAGTGTTTGTAGTATTAAGCCTATCAGCAAGTAAGTATTTTGACTCAATTGATCCATTAAAATCACTGATTTGTAACAAATGAAACTAGTAGACTTAAAGAAAATTATTTGTTCATTTAGACCTATATTTGTTCACAAACAATTCATCAATGACTCAAACCACAAACTGTTATATCTTTTTAGTTATAATTACTATAGACTATTAATGACTTTACATTTACTGTAGTAATTAATACAGAGACACTCATTTGGGCAAATAGCAGTAACGACTTTAGGACTTGAAACTTGAAGTTGAGGACTTGAACTTGCCCGTCTTGACTCAGGACTAGACTTGGGACTTGACTAGAGACTTACTTTTGACTTGGTCCCACCTCTGTTAATATTTTATTCTAAAAAATACCGCTCATTTTCATGGTCAAATACTTTTTTTGGTTATAACCTTTAGCACTACTTTGCTTGGACGTAACGTTTGTTTTCATTCAGTATCCTTTTTAAAAACTACTGGTTGATTAATTGGTTATTATCAGTTATTGGTAAAATCCACTATCTGCTGATAAATTCAATTCAGTGCAAAAACTTGCACATGCAATTTAACAAAACATTTACTTGTTTAAATCTATTATTTTTAAGTTATATTTAAGTTTTAAGTTATTGTTAATTATCATTAGCATCTAACATACTTATAGAAATCCATCCTACAAATTGTATAATTTTTAATGTTAATGGTTCTATTTCCATTTTTATTGTAAAAAATTTTTTTTAAGAAAATGACACTCAATACTGTTAAGAAAAATAAGCTGAACTACACTGGCTTGTGACCTCTAGAATGAGATAAGGGTCAAAAATGTAACTCATTGTAGGTATGTCATAGCAGTTTAAATATTATTGTTAAAAATCAGTTTGGAGAAAAACGTATGTGTCTTTAAAAGGAAACACTTAATGTTGTATGTAGGCTGCAAAGTAACTTGTAACACTGTATGTGCAAATTAAAATGTGTTCATTACTGCTGTGACTGCTACTGTTGAAGCACATTGCATTACACACCTGGCCTTCTCTATAAATGCTGAAACACTGACTGCACCATGCAGGGATCAACAAAGTGATGGATCAGACAACCATTACAAGCGGTGCCACTTCAAAATAAATGAAATGAAAAACAGAAATTATTTTTAATTTATTATTTTATAAACATTAAATTAATTCAAAGATAAGTTGAAACATCTTTTCAAATTGACAAATAGATTTAAAATAAATTGTAATAAAAATGTAGCTAAATGTACCATTAATAAAAATAATATACAGTGATAATTTTAATTGCTTGTTTTAATCTATTTATAAAAAAAACTATTATATTTTAAAAAAAATAGATATAAATAATATTATTAAACATTAAGTAAGTTATTTTAAAATTGAATTTATTTGTTTTTATTGTTTCAAATAACCATTAATTTTTCAATTTGAAAAGTTTGTTTTTAACCATACACTCTCATGAATCCACTTCAGTCAAGTATGGGTGCCAAGAGCCAAGTCAAAATAAAATGCATCTTGCCTCTTTTAAAGACCTCAAACAACACACCAGTGGATACATTCCAACATGCCAGTGCAAGAGAAAAGCTACCGTATTTTCCACACTATAAGGCGCACTGGATTATAAGGCGCACCTTCAGTGAATGGTCTATTTTAGAACTGTTTTCATATATAGGGCGCACCGGATTATAAGGCGCATGGAATAGAAGATACTGCAGTCAAACGTTTGACTGGGTTTGTGTTATGCAACCACTAGATAGAGCTGTGCTAAAGGGAATGTCAACAAAACAGTCAGATAAAGTCAAACTTTATTAAGCGTTCTGACATCTCCATTCACTCCCATGGTTACGTTGTTCAATTGTTGATGTGCATATTATATCTCCCAGGCTTGCTCACTCTTCTCCCAAACGTGGAGGGGAACTTTTCCCTAATTGAGTAAACACGTAGTAAAAGAAACAGTCTGATACCACTAAATCAAACGTTAGCGCATAACTCAACATTGTTCAGTTACGTGTAACACGTAAAGCACACTTTTTCAGTTCATTCCCCGTCCACAAATCCCTCGAATTCTTCACAGTACAGCACAGCTGTGTTTACTGACTACGTTAGCCGTAATGCTGCAAGAGGTGCAGCTTTGTAGTTTACCATTCGTACTGAAACATTTTATTATTATTAAATTGGTTTTACTGTTTTTTTTTCATACTGAAACATTTTGACAGAGCGCCTTGATCCATATATAAGGCGCTCCGGATTGGCACTGTTGTTTTTTGAGAAAATTAAAGGCTTTTAAGTGCGCCTTTTAGTGCGGAAAATAAGGTACATCTTTTTGGAGCTTTCTCAGTGCAAGCAAACCCAATCGACAAACACAAACACGTGGCCATGATAGGCAAAAAATTTCTTTACACGTAAGCTTGGAATGGACAGCTTGGATATGGTCTCCCTCTGTTGTGATATTTTTTCTTAAGGTTTTTTCCTTAGCAGCCACAGTAGCATTTTCTGAAGGGAAGAAAATTATACGAATGATACCAATAAATAGAAAGGCATATATGCACATGCATTTAAAGATAAATAAACGCTGACTATCAGCAGACTTATTAATAACCACTGTATTTTAGCCAAACATTTTACACTTACGTTACATTCCCAAAAGAAGAAATAATAATAATAATAATAATTTTATCCACAGATTGTAATAACGAATTCTGGGAGCAAATCTGTGTGAAGCTTGCAGAGTAGGATAATTTGTGGAGTCACTTAACCCTGCGATGTGAGTTTACTGTAGAAAGCGTATGTTGTTCATGTGAAGCTTCAGTGGAAATTATTTCCTGTCAATAAACAGACCACTATGTCACCACATTCATAATTGTGTTTTTTTTTTAAATAAGAATTTAAAAACATGGTTACAAGATTTTGGTAACAAATCTGCCACACCAAATGCCAGTGATAATTCTGAACTATATTTATATTTGAAAAAAAACAACTAACTATGAGCTATGAGATGCCAGCTTCACTAACAATAAACAAAATAGTGTCATGCTAAGTATTTGCCAACCCCGTCATATGACAGGAAACCTCAAATGCAGAAACTCTACTGCATTTGAGACAGAGTTCAGCAGTATGCTACCATGATCATGGCATCCTCACATTTAAATTAAGTGACACAGGAACAACTTGTTCAGACCGCTTAAGTCTGAAAATAAATAAGAGAGATAAAAAAAAAAACAGAAATAGAGAGACAGTTTTGAATAGGTTGTCACCTCAGTCAGTCAGTCAGTCAAAAAAGCCACAAATAAATCTCGCTCACCCAATAAAACTTTGGCATCTTCTACATCAAAGTCTCCATCGCCATCAGCATCATACACTCCTCCAAGAGCACCTTGATAAAGGATAAAACAAGGATAAAAGAAAATACTTGTGAAACGAGCAAGTAAAGATGCAGAGTAAAAAGGGTACAACACAATAACATGCATTTCCAAACATAATTTCTTGGCCCAGACCCTGTTTGTGCTTTTGTTGTACATTCTTTAACATCCACAATGAAGCATGAGGTTGTAAGGGATCATACACACTGAACTTGACTTAACAGTATACATCTCTGGTTTGGGCAATAAAATATGGATTCCTGAAGGGGGGGAATTTTCTATTCTGTTTGTCACCTCACAAAATCAATCAGCAAACCAAAGACTGATTTGCAAAAACCTTTACATTTATCTCCAGTTATTATTATCAATAATTATGACAGTAGGCTAGAATAACTAGATTAATTTATGGCCTATGACCCATCTCTATAACCTGGTGTGTATGATTACTGGTCATACCATTTAATAAGACGTTTTTATCAACCAAGCAGTGCAACAAGATAATCAATATTTGCACACTCATATTTGCATCAACTGTGATCAACAGTAGTGTCGGATTCTGACAGAAAATAGAAAAGTTTGTCAAACTTTGCAGTTCATGCTACAGTTAAAATAATGTCTTATATATTAAACATTATATAGAAAAAACTTTTTTTCCTTAGCATTAAATAAACGCTCAGCGCTTTGTCACGTTTCTGGCATTTAATAAAATGTGGAGCTCTTATTGAAAACTGGGGGAAAAAATACATTAGCCTTAGGAAAAAACACACTAGTCGACACGGCAGTTATATCTCTTAAAGGTGCACAAAGCAATTACACACTTGCAGCCATTCAGTAGTTAGGGTGCATGTCCTGTGTAGAGAGAAGAGAGTGTACAGGACAGATATTAGCAGATCGAATATAGATATAGAACTGGAAGATAAAAAAAAAGAGGAAAATATCAGAGGAACAAAAGATTTAATCGAATAGTAACAATCAGGCAACAGGTAGGACCCGCATAAATGTTGGAGCAGCTTTTCATCGGTGGAGAGAACTCAAGGAGCGGGGAGGCCTGAAATAAGACGCCATGGTTGTATTGCTTCTTTGTGATAGGTAAGTAATGTTGTTTTTGCATTGTTTCACGCAACTCCACGATCGACTTTATGCTATGGCTTTGTACGTATGTGTGGGGTGGAGATTTCAAAATAGGAGCAAGGTCCTGTTGAGGTATGGGTATGTTTGTTTTTGGTTCTTTTTAAATATCAACATTGTTTGGCAAAAATCGCTTACTGCACATTTAAGCACCTGTCGGGGATTTTGTATAGACAAGTTGAGCAACACTGCCTTTTAAAGGAGGGCAATTAAGGAGGTTGTCCTCCTGGAGTTAAACAGGAAAGAAGTGACAATTTGTTATGAACTTGTACACTCAATGCCAAGAAAGGAAGGACAGTATACTTAAAGTTATGAAGTACATGCCAAGTACTAAAACATCACACAGTTATCGTTTTCAATCAAGGGTGTTTCTGCAACTCTTTAAGCAATATAATTAAAAATCCAAAATGCTGTTTGGAAAATGGATTGAGAGTGTACGCTTATTATAGAAATTTTGTAAATTTTGAAAACAAAAAAGTTATGGACTGCAGCTTTAAGGGAGAAAAATAATACAAGAAAAAAAAAATGAAGAAAAAAAATACATGATTTAAATGCAGGGGATCTCAGATAAACACACACTTTTACAATACTATAAAAAAAATTAACAAACACTACAGGGATCTGCAAGAATCATTTAGGTGACAATTTGTTTATTAAAAAAAATAAATAAAATAATTTTACCACAAAATGTGAGCAGTCTACATTCCTGCAAGACATTTACTTACCAACCACACTGTTGTAGTCAACTAGGTCAAACCACATGACACCCACAGACAGCCAAGCCCCCAGCAAAGCCAGCACCAACAGCCAGCTAAAGAAAGAGTTTCCCCCTGTCTTTTTTTCACTCTTAATGGCTGTATTTCCACCTGGAGAGTCTAAGAAGACACACATACAGAATCGGATATGAGATACTCAAAACTACGGTACTGTCTTTGTCAGAAGCTATCATTAAAATCAGTAAAATGCAAACTAAATGTACACTGAAAAGCTGAATTCAGAATTAGAAACAGATTAGGTTTAGCAAATACAAAAAAGCTATGAAAAAAAAAACCTTCGTAAAGTATTAGTTTACCCAAAAAAGAAAATTATATTAAAATTTTCTTAACCTCATGTCATTCCAATTCAATAGGACTTTTATTCATATTCAGAAAATGTATGATTTCCCCCACTCAAAAAAAAAACAAAAAACAAATGGTACTATGGTTTGATAAATATGTGAATATGTGCTGAACAAAATTAAACAAAGAAAAATGAGTGGGAAGAAAACAGCAGTTAAGAAAGCATCTGATCATATCTATGTGATCACACCAGTACAAACTGCTGAACAAAATGCAGTCATTTTAAACCTCAAAGGCGCATTTTCATTTCTGACAATATTTAAATATTGCACTACTCTGGTTAATGCTTGTTGGATGAAGACAGAGAAGTTCAGCTAAGCTAAAGCTTCAAAGCTCAAATCACTGGTATGCTGTGCTATATCCATCTGGAAGCTATGTCATATTCACGTGTAAAATTAGTGTTGCCTGGTCTTTATTGGAGAAAATATGAATCTCAATATGCAAAGGCCATTTGATTAAGTGCACTGTTGGCTACAATGTTTACTTGCTTTTAATTCATGTTTTTGGTCATTTTATTATTTTTAGATAAAATGGGCGATGTTAATATGTTACAGAGCTGGGTGGATAAGCATATACACGTATCCACCACCCATCGCTGTAACATTTCAGCATCAGCCATTAAAAAAACCTATATCGGTCCAACTTTAGTTTTATAGGTTTGGTACAACATGAGGGTGAGTACATGGCATTGTTAAGTTTTGAGTGGACTAACAAAACTAGCAATTTAATATCATCTTGTTTCATTTGTCACCCCTACTGGGACTATGGAGTTTTCAGTTCGGTAATACTAGCTCTTCTGGTATTGTGCATGTATTATTTTATGAAAATACCTGTGATGTCCTGAAATGAGGTCAAATGGTGAATGTAAAAAGCCACAGGGAATGATTATGTCAGAGGCAAATAACAAAGGGTTAAAAAAAATAACACGATTATACAACAGATTGTATTACACTTGACTGGCAAGGTCGTCTGTATGTTACATGCACATACAGACATGTGATCATACTCCAACGTGTCTAATTTTCAGCCCAAACTATGAATAGCGTGTAGCTACATATATGATGGTGTGACCTCACAAGATTGAACAGGGCCAGTGTAATTAGTATCACAATGATTAGTCAGTCCAAAACACAACCAATTATCAAACTATCAAACATAAAACATTTTTTTTTTAATAAAAACAATTCAAATGTAAAAATAAGTACAAAAAGTTATTACAACCAAAAATACAGTGGCATGTTATGAATGAACTATAAATGGCTTGACATAAACAATTTAACAAGCTCACACTTCATGAAAAATGCAATACACAAACACACAAAAAGATTAACTTTAAACTTCATGCTCAAACCAGCACTGAGGTCAACAACCCCATGTGAAATGTTACACTATATCCGACAGATATAGATTTTGCTCAAACCACACCAGTAAAAGCACCAGCAAAAACAGCCCATGTCTAAACATGTCAAAATACCTGTCATTTTGGCTCCATCTACACTGGTTTCATCCATGCTTGGAGGTTTCTAGTTTTTGCAAACTAAACTGCAAAAGAAAAGCAAAGCTTTTTCTGCTCACATGAAGTACAGCTCATTGGTTTAGCTGCAACACTATATATGCACAGCTCCTCCTGGGTATTTTTAGAGCTGCTGTACACACACGCTCTTTTGGACCTCATATGGAAACAACAGTTATAGCCAACACACACATACTAACACAATTGACTCTCCACTGAGCCCACCTGCCTACTTTACTGTTTCATTTAAGAAAAAAAAGGGTAGACTTAGCTGCAACTTTTATAAGATTTTTATTTTATTTTATTAAATGTTTAAACAACTAACACCTAAACTGGATTTTTTTTTTACAAATTCGAACAGTGAAAACACAGACCTAACAAAACCAAATAACCATGTAATTGATATAGCTATATTGATATAGCTATGAGAAATGCTGACCCCATACGTCATGCTCCCGGAACTGCTTCCGTTTTTCAACAATGAGCGCAAGCTAGATTAAAGTGATTATTATATTTTGAATATGGATATTTTTCTTAAAAAAAATGCATTGATTCGCAACAGAAGGCCCCCTGGAGTCGTGTGAAACACTTATTTTAAATGGATGCACTTTTTATTAAAATTCTCTTGGACTGATGCAGTCTAACACCCACCAAGTGGCATCAAACAGCTTGAAAGATCAAATAATTTTTATTTTTTTCTAAATCCGACTGGATTCGTCTAAAAGAAGAAAGTCATATACATCTAAGATGACTTCAAGGTGTGTAATTTATGACTTAATTTTCATTTTGGGGTGAACGAAGCTTTAAACCTGACTTTTAAAAGGGATCATGACATACATTTTTTTTAACATTTTAATATGTTACTCAAGGTTAGCTTACTTGTTAATAAAGTTTAAAAACATTAAAAGGGTGGTTGATGGTGATTACATTTTTTTAACTCCAGTTAGTGTGTAATGTTGCTGTTTGAGCATAAACAATATCTGCAAAGTTACGACGCTGAAAGTTCAATGCAAACTGAGATTCTGGGTGCGTCTCAATCAGCTGCCTAGCTCGGGAACCAGTAGATCATGTGCACAAATTCAGTCACTGGTAAGTTCCCTGACTCACTGCACGGTGGGACAGTGATCACTTGAATTCTAGTGACATGATTACGTACAATGTCAACGGACAATATAGTAGAGAATGTCACTGCATGAATTAATAAACAACAGTCACTCAGGACAATATAATTTTTTATTCTCTTTAAACACATTTAAACACTGTTACATGTTCTTACAACATTTCAGCTGAATATTAATTATAAATGTCAACAGATGTGTTCAATACCTGTCTAGCAATGTGTGTTTATGTTAAAATATTAAAAGAAAAAAAAAATGATTTTTCAAATCTTCTATCGCATCATTTGTGTGTAATTATAATTGGCTCATGTGGTTCATGTTTCGTGCTTCAGAAATGTGACAGTAAGGGAGCATAGTTAGCGCTGATCATAGACAGTAAAAGAAATAGACACAGCGACCCCATTGGAACTCAACTGAGACAAGTGAAGCCCATTTTAGCACTTCTGTTTCTGACGCGCAGACTCAAACTAAGCTTTATGACGTCAGCAACCTGTCTGACAGAGGTAAATCTTCTAGTAGCTGTGCGTGCAAACTGCCATCGTTAATCTTGCAGAGACGGCGAGCTTGAGCGGGGAGTTCTTTGGCGTGAGTGAGCAGGTGTAAGTATTGTGATTAATTATTTTGTATAGTATTTTAAAATGTAATGCCAGTACGACCATATTAAGTTAATTGCCCGCGAGCTTCTCCTCCTGTCTGTACGGTAATTTCTCTACTGTGCGACAGAGAGTCGAGGGGTTATGCAATCAATCGTTAGTCAATCGCAGGCCCGTCGCGACAAGGCAGGCAAACCAAGCAATTGCTTGGGGCCCCGAGCTAGCCTGGGGCCCCAAGACAACGACTGGTTAAGAATAAAATGCAACGACACTGTTTGAGAGCCTATTTGACTGTCAATGCAGTAACGTCCAATGACACTGTTATCGGGATCCCCCTCAAGGGGGCCCCTCTCAGTAGTCGCGGACAGCAGCCAGCCAACGTGATCTCTGCAGCTGGTAAAATACAAAACCTCCTTGGCAGTCATGAAGCGGAATTATGCTTCAGGAAGCCAGAAGAGAAAAGAAGAGGAGGATAAGAAAAAAAAAACAAAAAAAAACAAACAATAGTGGTAAGTGATAAATTACACTGGATATAATAGCTCTACCTTGTCAGTCTTGTACAAATGGTGTAATTTTGCAGCAGGTAGGCTTGCAAAAATATGTTTGTGTTAGCTACCTGCCTGAGGGCAAATGCTGCTCGTAACGAACATTTAGTGCATTTTTTTTCGAAAGGAAGGAATATGGTTACTGTAACGTGTTTTTTAACGGGATAAGGAAGACGCAGAACAGAAATCGCGTACTGCAAGGAGTCAGCAGTGTTTTGATTTGAGGGGAGGGCAAATGTAAAGAGAACGTCGTGGCGTGTTTCGATTTTGAATGAATTAATTAAAAATAGGTCATTGCACTTACATCAAATCACGATATGTACTAATATCTGTAAATATTAAGCCGGAACAGTCTATTTAAATATGAATCCTGCATGTTCTGCTCGTCTCTGTTAATGAATGGAGCAGAAGCGCGACTTCCTTTACACTGAAGCGCACGTGACGCTCGCGGTTATTTCAGCATCTGCTGTCTCACTAAAGACGTGAACACATGAACAACATCTCCAGAACTGCTCTGACAGTCACTTCATGTGCATTTGATCGTTTGATTTGAATAAATGGTACGTCAACCCGTCAAAATAAAAGTCCTGTTTTAGACAAGTATTTGCCAGAGATGTATTACTATTGTTCAGCAGAACATAGCCTACTGCTAAAAAAAAATCTAACTTTTTTTTTTTAAAGGTTTAATCACACAAAATTTCTTCCATGTTTTATTTTTAATAGTAAATCCCCTTTGTTTACCAAAAAGTTAAGTTTGCTTAATTTTCTATAATTTAAATATAAATTAAATGAATGTTTTGTGTTTAATGTTTAATGTGCATCTCAGAAAATGCTTTATTTAAAACCCCAACTGAATGGCACTTAAATGCACTTAATTCATCTGTCAACTTTATTGTCATTGTTCATAGTACAATATATAATTATAGCTGATATCCTGCACAGCCCAGAGTTTAAATTGATAAGTGTGTGCTGTCATATTATTGCAAATCACTATTGAATTCCCACCAAACTATTTTTTCAAGGAGTATTTGGACTGTAAACCTTTTTTTATTTATATAAAGTGCGGGTGAACAAACTGTATGGCTATGCTGTGGTTCCTGTAGGCTTTGCGTGCGTGCAGGGGTCGGGGGGCCTCTATGTCCATTTTACTTGGGGCCCCCAAATTCCTTCAAACGGCCCTGGTCAATCGTTAGCCTGTTTTTACAAAAACTGTTTCTACGGGGCCATAATGTAACACAGAAAGTAATGGAGCCCTTTATACATTGTCGTGTATCTTTAGAAATAAATAATGGACAAATTTAATCTTTAAACGCCTCAGATGTGAAGTTATTCGCTGTCAAAGTGACGCCAAAATGAATGGGATGTCAATGGGATGCTAACACAAGTGAAGTTCCGCTACAAGATGGCGGCACGCGGCCGACTTCAACTTCCGGTTGACTTCCTTGCTGCCTGGCGCTGATGCTCCCTAGTTTTTGCAGTGCATTGTGGGATTTTTCAGGGAGTGAACGTTACAGTGCACTGGAAGGATTTTGCGATTGAGAAAGCCCTTAAAATGGCAGACTCCCTTGCCTGATCAGTGTCCTTACTATTGAACAAGGGAGATGATTGAGACACACCTATTGTCTTTTAGAATTATGGCAGTTTAAGCCTACAGTTACAACTGGTGGGGACTACAATGTGCTACTTCCCTGAACAGTTAAATCAATCATCTTTGCAATTATGACTGCACACACAAATCATGACATGACTTCATCAACAAAGAAGAATAGTAAATGATAGGAACAGTCAAATACTAAGAACTGTGTCTAAACAACACATAACTGCTGCAGCAAAGTGACAAAAAAAAAATTCTGCAAAAACAGACCACGGAAAACCACACAAAGCCAAAATCTATAAAAGAGCTGCAACTGGTAAAACTTTAATCACAAACACTAATGGCTTAAATATTATCAAACAACTGAGGGAAGCTTCTTTCATTTGCAGTCTCATTTCTCTAGTTTAATCTATGAGATAATGCTGCATATATTTGTCTATGCCACAGTACTGCCCTAAGCAGTATGTTTTCATTTTTGTTTGCTATTGTTAGATGTGTCCTTATTTCTGGTATTATGATGCTATCGGAGATACTGTGTTTTGTTTCTCCCTGAAGCCACTGGCAGATGTTTTTATAGCCAATATTCAACTGGAGACTACACAAAAGTTATTTGAATCTATTCAAAGAAGGTTAGAAGCTGTATTAAATGCAAATGATACTCAAACACCTTAAAGGGGGGGTGAAATGCTCGTTTTCACTCAATATCCTGTTAATCTTGAGTACCTATAGAGTAGTACTGCATCCTTCATAACTCCAAAAAGTCTTTATTTTTATTATATTTATAAGAGAAAGATAGTCTGTACCGATTTTTCCCGGAAAAACACGAGCGCCTAGAGGCGTGACGTGTGGGCGGAGCTAAAGAATCACAAGCGCCAGTAGGATTTTGTGTTGAGCGCGTCTGGAAGCTGTGACACAGATCCAGAGGCTGAAATTTAACAAGAGCAGCATCAGCAAAGGCGGTATGCTATGTGGTATGTACTGAAACTGTATATATTTGCTTAGCGGTTTTGGAAAATGACTAAGTTCCACTTTATGTCGTCTTTTTTTTTTTTTTTTTTTTTTTAAGCTGTACATGTGGAAAGTGCAGTTTGATGACAACATCGCATGTTGTTTACTTGATGTGCTTACAGGCTGATAGCTAAGTTAACAACACAGAGATATTTGAAGCAGTTTACTCACCGCATGTGGTTCCAACACACAATCGTGACACTTTTCCGTTGGGACTGCATTATCCTTAAGAAATAAACGATGTGCAATCCGAAATGCAGGGAACAAACAAAAACACTTGCACAACTCCGTTGATGCTCTGTAAAAATAAACTCCATCCACTGGTCCCTCTTTTCTTTTCTCTTTTGGTAATCTGTGCAGGGTTGTCTTGCCCTGGCAACCAAAAACTTTTGGCTTTTCGCGACGCTCTTGCTCTGATCAGGCTGTGCTCAGCCTCTCAGTGCTCTGCTATACTGGAGCGCGCGCTCTTCCGGCAGAAGAGCGCGCACTTAGGACCCATATAAGGAAATTCCGCTCCATCTAACGTCACACAGAGCCATACTCGAAAAAAACTTTCAGAAACTTGTGACAAACCGGAAGAGTTTTTTTTGGAACAAAAATACTCATTCAAACGTACAACTTAATTTTTGAAACTTTGTCCATGTTTAGCATGGGAATCCAACTCTTTAACAGTGTAAAAAACTCAGTATGCATGAAATAGCATTTCACCCCCCCTTTAAAAATGGCATATTGCCTGTTCAACAGGTATTCACGTTATTTTGTCCAACCCCTGTGCATGTATGTGAAATTAATTCTTGAATGAGAAATAAATGGAGAGTGGGACTTGATTTTGTCCAATGGGACTGTTGTCATTTGCCTCGGAGTGGGAGAGACTTGGAAGAGGGCAGAAACCTCCAAGCAATTCACTACAGAGGTGTGGTTAGAGAAAAACTTGGCAATGGAAGAAAACAGTGACTATTTAAAACAGCCATTTAAAACTTAATGTCTTGCACATTTTATTGTACTTTACATATTTAATTTCTAACAACTGTATTGTCATCACTGTGTTTTTGTCTAATGTCATTAAATTTGCCTAAACATTTAGGCCAACTGTGTCTGACACACTCAGTATGTACAGCTCTCTCCTACTGATGGTATTGATCAGAATTAGATGTGTTAGATAAGACATATACAAACTGTGCAGAGAGTTGGGGCACCAAGACTGAAGCTAAAAACCAGAAGCTGTTTTACACACTATGTTTTATTTCAACACTGCTAGATGGCTGAAACTGCATGTTGTTTAAATGCCTGCAGTTTAGGGGTTCATTAACAGCACAACTGCATTATTTTATTAAACGTTTAAATGTTAAGGATGACCAACCCATTAGGAGCTTTGAATCCTGCTACTTGTTGTTCTTTCTGCTTGTAGCTGACTTCAACTCTGTAAGGATCTTCAAATCAGTAAAAATCACTGCAGAACATTTTAAACTCGTTATTTAAAAGTAAGGTAAATATATTAAGTACCAATCAAATGCCATAGCTTTACTACTACTGCTGTTATAGATTCTGGTAAGATTCCGACAAGTTACACATAGTATCAGAAACGGAGTGTATACAGTATTGCTTTCATCTCTGCAACCTTTTTTTTTCATTAAAAATCCAACCCGTTCTGTACGAAAAAACATTCTCTCACTACTACGCGGATAAAAGACTGAAATTCTTTGATCAAATGTAACACCTGAAATGTGACATTTAAATATTGCGTGATGAGAAAAAAAGAAAGAATCTGAATCTATGTATTGGGGCCCACATAAAGAACAATTTACTTGCATGAAACGAAATCTTATTTAACGTTACGTTACCTTTCCTGGCCTGTTTGCGTGCCGCTTTCTTCTGCTTCATGATGACAACGGGGAAAAGTTTGAAGAGGCTGGTTAATGACTGGTTAATCTCACAGCTTAAAAGTTCTGCTTTTCTTGTGCAGTGCAGTAAGATTTCTTCCTCTTCTTCGGGTCTAACAGCAGATTGGTGTAGTAAGCACATACCGCCACCTACTGTACATTGGCGCTCTTATCATCATGAAAATACTTCAGGCGCTTCTCAAACGGAAGGCTGCATCTTATGAGGACGCATGGAGACAATAGTACTAATCAGCATTAACGCTTGTATGAGCCAGTCTAGTAAGTGTGGATGGATATGAAACAGAAATACAATCAAAATGATAATTTGTAGAGTACTTATTAAAAATCTTTATATTAACTGGAAATACAACCAAACAGTACAGACAACTGTACTGATTTCTCAGTAGTTTACAGTTAGCATTATGAGTAACTTACAACAACAACAATAAAAAAGAAAACAATGCTTTATTGTCTAAAACCATTTATTTATTTTTTTGTCTGAGGTTTGCATTTGCAATAAGGTTGCTCTCCAGGAGCAAGGTTGAAGGTAATGAATGCCTGATGAAGCACTATACGGTCAGCTGTGGAAATTCCACTCGCCCAATAGGATTCAGTGCTGTATTTTCAGTGTCTCATGTTCATTTGTCATGTAGCTATATGTGATATTATGCCTTGGCTTGCAACCTTAAAAATGTGGTTTGCTTTTATGTATTGAACACTAATTAAAATATATGACCAAATCAACATTATCTAGCTGGCTATTTTTATATTTTGTCAGAACTGCAAAACGTTTCATGAAGACAGTTAAGACAGATTTTATAAGCATCAACAAATTAGTATTGCTTTTGACTCGATGCCACTGTTTAGCTATACAATTCTGAATTTATAGCTGTGTTTGGAATTATATTAAAACAGTAGAATTTATGATTGCTATTACTAATTACTATAGAAATTGAAATCTAGAATAGAAATCTAATTATTTTATAAATATAACAACATAATTATCTTATATTATTATTACATTTTTATTTATTTATTTATTTATTTTTACACTTATGGATGGGAAAAATAGGTTGCTAAAAATTAAATATATCATTTTATATGAAAACAGTGAAAATAATAGATTTCTTTAGCTGTAATTCACAGCCTGATACTGTCAAAAGAGGCTTTAGATGAACATGTAATAGCAAGATAGCACAACAAGTACCAAACCGCACAGGCCACACAAACAGAAACAAATGTAAAGAATAAAAACAAGAAGAATGCATGGGCACAAAACTGTACTGCAATTATAACTCAGTACAGAAAACATAAAGTCATCACATAATTAATCTTTGAATTCTGTAATGTTATATATATATATATATATATATATATATATATATATATATATATATATATGTATACATATATAACTCTTCAGCAGTGCATAGTTTTTTTTTTTAATGGCTTTTAGAAAGCAATTTTAAAAGCATTATTTATTATGGCTGATTTACAGCATCAGCATTCTGTAATGCATGTTGACGATAATTCAGAATGCTTTTTGTGAGATATATGTTGCAAGTAATTGAATTTAGCTTTAAGCTTAACAAAAATATCTAAAGATGAAGGAGATGAATTAAAAGCATCACCCAACAATGAAAATTTGTCAACATTTACTCATTTTTATGTTGTTCCAAACCTTATTCTTAGCCCAAGTGGATGCTAAGCAGAATATTCACACTAAAATGAGGACATGAATGGGGACAGAGTACTTCAATTTAAAAGAGCACTATGAATAATATGTCATAAAACTAAACCATATGACTTATGTGCTGTAAGTCTTCTGAAGATATATATAGCTTTAAATAAGAAAACATACTGAAGTTTAAGTTGTTACTTGCTGAAAATCTTCTCCACTGCAGCTCCCTATTTGCATTCATGTTTATATGATTATGAAGTGTGAAGACGCAAATCTGCATTGGTTGTTGCTCGTGTTATGATTGATCGTGATGAACCAGTTTTAATATGCAAAAGTAAGAATGGCATTTGACAGCTATGGCAGGAGAGGATTAGTGAATTTTATCAGTTAATGAATTATACTCTAATGTGTTCCACACTATTTTTACCTTCATATGAGTTAGAATATAGCACAGTAAGTTGGTTCATGGTTTGCTGTACTTTTTAGGTTCAAAAGCATCAAACCCCACTTTCAGTGAAAGAAAAAGAGCAGTGTGAACATTTTGCATATGGCCTAACATTTTCTCTTGTGTGATATGTCAGAAAGCCATATTGGTTTCACTGATTTTTTAGTACTTTTATTTTTCTTCCTCTTTCTCTGTATAAGTGGACGGCTTCATGGCATCTGTTTGTACATAGTTCTGTTGAACCTTGACTTGTGATTTATTTCTGAAAGTGAAATTAATCTGAATAAAAATGTTGTTCATAAAAAAAAAAAAGAAATCCATATTGGTTTGGAACAACATAAAGGTAACTAAATGTAACTTGTTGTTTTTGGGGTATACTATTAATTTAAAGGAAAAACTGAAACAAATAACTCTCGGGTTCTCCTTCCTTTGTCTTTTTTTGCCCGTCAATAACTTCTTAAACTTAAATAAACAAACATAAAATCAAATGATTGTGGACACACTACTGAACTTGTGCTCCAAACAAAATGTGAGCTCTCCAAAAACTGTGGCCAAATCATCCTCAGCTGTACAGTTTGATCCAAACGATCTCACACCTCAGGAATAGAATGGTCCATTAGTGACTTTACAATACTGCTGGACATCCTGCAGCGAGAAAAAGAATGTTAAGAATACATTTGTGAGATGCAATAAAAGAAGGGGAAAAAGATACTTTCAGTAAAGTTGCATGAATAGACTGCTGATTGGCATTGAGTTCTGTCCACCCGCGGTTTCTTTTCCATACCTTTTCATCATGTGTTCAAAGATGACCACTGGCATCACAGTTACTGTGACAACTCCTCCACTGGAATTAAGGATGTCTGTGATTTGGGAGTCCTAATCAAAGAGATGAAAAGAGAAGTAAGTATCTTAAATTGAAATCAAGTGCTTTAAAGGGCCATGTTGTGATTAAGGAGACAGCAAAAGAGAAAGAAGGAAAACCAACAAATGCAATATACTGAAGTCATTTACCTTTAGTCCGATTATATTCTGACCATTGATCTCACAGATCTGATGATCAGTAAGGAGGCCGTTACGTGCAGCTGAGCTGTCTTTTACTATTGAGGTGATTCGACCCTTTTTAAAAAGAAAGCCGAGCTGGCCATTCATGTCCTTGTGAAGAGTGACAGTTCGCTCCAATGGCCTGCAAACAGTAAAAGTATTTTCAGTGCTGGTTTATAATTGCATAATGAACATGCATTTGTTAGTATTTCAGGCAACATTTTTGTTTTTACTTTTTTTATTATATATATATATATATATATATATATATATATATATATATATATATATATATATATATATATAATACCAATAACGGGATATTTAGCCCCTAAAATGCTAATTTTGCCAAGGCAATCATGCCATAAAATGTAAATTTTAACCACGGAAAGCAATTTTTTATCTGGGAACTTCCTGGAAACGCGATTGGGCTAGTTTTGAACTAGTATTGTGAAGCAACTGGGCAGGATTTGTTGTGAAAACCTGGCAACCATGAGATGTGCATGAAAATCGCATTCGATTTTTTGCACAGCCCTACCTCAAGCCAAACAGAAGAAAATGGAAGAGGCAGGCAAAGTTGAAGAGTGGATGTAACCCTGTTAAGATTTCCTTGACACACTCCTCCATGGGAGCCAGAAACTTCCTAGGATGATATCTGATGTTGAGCCCTCCTGAATCAGGAAGGTGATGGATTCAGAGTGAAAGCATTCAACGTTCAGATTGATCAGAGCAGTGTGGTTATACAATAAAGGCAGTATATTTACAGTTTTCCATTGTCATTTGGCTTGAGTGAGACAGAAGGAATTCATCTGCTTAGGCTCCCCCTGTCAGAACCTTTGTTTTGCAATGTGTTATTTTGGCCACTAGAGGTCCCCAATGTGCACTCACGTCAACATTGTGCCTTTTGTAATCAGTGTAATTGTTTTCACATGTTTCTCATTCTGGGCTGCCTATTTAAGCTGATCACTTTCTTTGTATCTTTGCTTGGTTATTATTGTTCCTAAGCAAGTTGCTGCCGTAAGTCTGCTCTAGTTCTAAGATCTATTCTTTGAAAGTATTTTTGAATTGTTTTCCTGTTAATAGTTTTTGCAGTTTTTTCTCTGAGTTTTTGTTTTGGAGACTATTTTACTATTTTTGACCCATTCTGGTCTGAGGTTTTTCCTGTTTTGTAACCTAACTCTATACAAAGGATATTTTGTTCCCTTTTGCTGTTTTTGTTGAATAAACTCTTCTGAGTTAAGTTTACAAGGCGTCTGACTATTGGGTTCAACCACCTCCTGTGGCTCAGCGGTAGAAATTAAGACTCTGGCATCAGAGACCCAAGTTCGAGCCCTGGTCCTGACAGAATAACCAAGCCACATTATGAACCCAGAGGCGCCAAATCCTCAAGAACTCCTTGCCACAGCTGCTCAGTATGAGTCCACAGTCCAACGCCATGAGTCAGCACTAGCTCAGCAGGAGACTTTGATGGCTAGACACTCCCAGTTGCTGTCTGATCTCATGACTTCGGTCCGTCAGATCTTTGACCGGCTGCCCTCTACCTCAGTTACTGCTTCTCCTGCTGCCTCTGTACCCCTTCCAGATTCTCGAGTGCTCTCTCCTCTAAGTGAACCCCGCCTACCTCCACCACAACATTTCTCAGGTGACCCTAGTGCATGTGATGGGTTCCTGACTCAATGCTCTCTCACGTTTGAACTACAACCATCGTCCTTCCCCTCAGATCGAGCCAAGATTGCATACGTCATCACCCTCCTTTCTGGCAAAGCTCTTTCTTGGGCAACTGCGGTCTGGAAGGCACAAGCCCCCTTCTGTACAAGTTATTCCGCATTCGAAAAGGAGTTCAAGCGAGTCTTCGATCACCCCTTCAGTGGCCGACAAGCCTCAAAGAGACTTCTCACCCTCCGTCAAGGTAATGGCAGTGCAGCTGAGTATGCCATTCAGTTTCGGACCGTTGCAGCAGGGAGTGGTTGGAACAATGAGGCCCTCATGGTGTGTTTCCTGAATGGTCTGTCAGAGGCAATCAAGGATGATCTGGCTACCAGAGAACCTGCTGTTGATCTGGAAACCCTCATGGATCAAGCAATCCGACTGGATAATCGCCTGAGAGAGAGAAGCCGGAACCGCCCATCTGTTTCCTCATGGTCTGCCAGTCCAGCTCTTGCTCAAATGCCACCAGTGCCCCAAGATTCTTCGGAACCCATGCAATTGGGTAGGGCTAGACTTTCCCCCTCGGAACGAGACCGTCGTATGAGAGAGCGCTGTTGTCTTTATTGTGGATTGTATGGTCATTTTCGCTCCACCTGCCCCGAGCTTTCGGGAAACGCCCAGTCCCGTACAGGCAAGGAAGGACTGTGACGGGAGTTACACGCACCACTTCACCTTCCAACTCTGGGCTGTTCCTTCCAATCACACTCACTTGGAGAGGACAAAAACACCAACTAGAGGCATTGATTGATTCTGGCGCTGCCGGGAATTTCATGGATGTTTCTCTTGCTAAGAGTCTTCAGATCTCTACTTATTCTCTTCCTGCACCCCTAACTGTGACAGCCTTGGATGGAAGACCATTGTCTCCCGGGAAAGTAACCCACCTCACCTCTCTCCTTGGTCTCACCACTTACCAGCACGAGGAGAGAATGTGCTTTCACCTTATACAGTCTCCAGAGTTCCCTGTTATCCTCGGTCACCCATGGCTTCTCCAGCATAATCCACACGTTGACTGGTCGACTGGCACTGTTCTAGGTTGGGGTCCCACCTGTCAGACTAAATGCTTGGCCCAGAATCCCCCTGACCTTATTCTCGAGTCCCAAGAAACCATAGATCTGTCTCAAGTCCCTGCTCCATACCACCACCTCAAAGCAGTCTTCAGTAAAAGGAAGGCCACCTCCTTACCACCTCATCGGCCTTATGACTGCGCTATTGAGCTACTCCCGGGTACCTGTCCCCCCAGAGGTCGTATATTCTCTTTGTCTCCCCCTGAACGAACTGCTATGGACAGATACATTAATGAAGCTCTTGTGGCAGGCATCATCCAACCATCCACTTCCCCTGCTGGAGCTGGATTCTTTTTTGTTGGGAAAAAGGATGGCGGACTTCGACCATGTATTGATTACAGGGGCCTAAATAAGATAACCATTCGAAACCGCTATCCCTTGCCACTAATGACAACTGCATTTGAAATGCTGCAAGAAGCCTCCATCTTCACTAAGCTTGACTTGCGCAATGCCTACCATCTTGTTCGCATTAGGCAAGGAGATGAGTGGAAAACTGCCTTCAACACGCCCACTGGGCACTATGAATATTTAGTTATGCCCTTTGGCCTCACTAATGCTCCCGCAGTATTTCAAGCTCTCATCAATGATGTTCTCAGAGACATGTTAAACCAATTTGTTTTTGTTTATTTAGACGATATCCTCATCTTCTCGAGTTCCCTCCAAGAGCATGTAAAACACGTCAGTAAGGTTCTGAGACGCCTTCTTGATAACCATCTTTATGTTAAACCTGAGAAATGTGAGTTTCATGTGACCAAGGTTCAGTTCCTGGGGTTCATCATCAAGCCTGGCCAAATACAAATGGATCCTCAAAAGGTTCAAGCTGTTGTGGATTGGCCCTCCCCCTCATCTGTAAAAGAGGTACAGCGTTTCCTTGGCTTTGCCAATTTTTATCGCAAATTCATCCGGAACTTCAGTACTGTGGCGGCTCCTTTATCTGCTCTCACCAAGGGGAACACAACCAGCTTTTCTTGGGGACCTGAAGCAGAGTTGGCTTTCAACAAACTTAAGAAACATTTCACCTCTGCACCTATTCTCATTCTCCCTAACCCAGATAGACCATTCATCGTGGAAGTCGATGCTTCAGATGTAGGGGTTGGAGCTGTATTATCCCAGAGAGGAGAGGACAACAAGCTGCATCCATGTGCATTCCTTTCCCACCGCCTTACACCTACTGAAAGGAACTATCATGTAGGGGATCGAGAGCTACTGGCCGTCAAGTTAGCGCTTGAAGAGTGGAGACATTGGCTTGAGGGGGCCAAACACCCATTCCAAGTACTGACAGACCACAAAAATCTGGAATATATTCAGCAGGCAAAGCGACTCAACCCCCGCCAGGCACGTTGGTCCTTATTTTTCAATAGATTCCAGTTCATCTTGTCCTACCGCCCTGGCTCTAAGAACCTAAAGCCTGATGCTTTGTCCCGAGCATATGTTAAAACTCCACAGGAAGATTGTGTTACGCCAATTATCCCAAGTTCCAAGATATTAGCCCCTATCAGGTGGAATCTGGAAGATACGGTAAAACAAGCCCAAGCCAGAGAACCAGACCCAGGAGGGGGGCCTACCCACTGTCTGTTTGTCCCTAAAGCTGTCCGCTCTCAGATCCTCCAGTGGGGACACTCCTCTCGTCTCACTTGTCATCCTGGTACCTCACGCACTCTTGAGTTCCTCCAAAGACGATTTTGGTGGCCAACTATCAAGGAGGATGTGACCACATTTGTGAACGCATGTCCCACATGCAACCAAAATAAAATCTCTCACCGCTCTCCTCAAGGGCTATTGCACCCTCTCCCCATACCTCATAGACCTTGGTCCCATCTTTCCATGGATTTTATCACTGGTCTTCCACTATCACAAGGCAACACCACTATCATGGTCATAGTAGATAGATTTTCCAAGGCCGCCAGATTTATTCCTCTGCCTAAACTACCCACCGCAAAACAAACTGCTGAATTGGTCATAAATCATGTGTTCAGAGTCTTTGGAATTCCACAAGACATCGTCTCTGATCGAGGACCCCAGTTTTCCTCCCGTCCAATGGACAAACTGAGCGGCTTAACCAAGATCTTGAGACTACACTGAGATGTATGGCAGCTAACAGTCCTTCCTCTTGGTCTTCATTCATCATGTGGGCAGAATACGCACACAATACCCTTCGCTCCTCTGCAACAGGCATGTCCCCTTTCGAGTGCCAGTTTGGTTACACCCCTCCACTATTCCCTGAACAAGAGGTGGAGGTTGCAGTTCCCTCTGCTCATCAATTTGTTAAACGCTGCCGCCAGACATGGAAAAAAGCCAGACTCAAGCTCCTTAGGACCTCTCAGCAATACCAGCACCAGGCTAATCGCAGACGCAGACCTGCCCCCACTCTGCGCCCTGGCCAAAGAGTCTGGCTCTCCACTAAGAACATTCCCTTGCGTGTGGAGTCCCGCAAACTTTCCCAGAGATTCATTGGCCCCTTCAGGATTGCCAGGAAAGTGAACCCTGTTACCTATCAATTGTACTTGCCTAAGTCTTTGAAAATTAATCCAACTTTTCATGTCTCCCTGTTAAAACCTGTTTTGTCTTCTCCTTTTCTTGCGACAGGAAGACCTCCTCCTCCTCGTATCATCGGGGGCCAGCCAGCTTACACAGTCCACAGAATACTAGATGTCCGTCAAGTACGTGGGTCCCGGCAGTATCTTGTGGACTGGGAAGGCTATGGTCCCGAGGAGCGCTCCTGGGTTCCTGCTAAGGACATCTTAGACCCCAAACTAGTGCAAGAATTTTACGCTCGCAAGACCAGTTGTCCTGGAGGGAACGTCAGGAGCCGTTCCTAGAGGGAGGGGTCCTGTCAGAACCTTTGTTTTGCAATGTGTTATTTTGGCCACTAGAGGTCCCCAATGTGCACTCACGTCAACATTGTGCCTTTTGTAATCAGTGTAATTGTTTTCACATGTTTCTCATTCTGGGCTGCCTATTTAAGCTGATCACTTTCTTTGTATCTTTGCTTGGTTATTATTGTTCCTAAGCAAGTTGCTGCCGTAAGTCTGCTCTAGTTCTAAGATCTATTCTTTGAAAGTATTTTTGAATTGTTTTCCTGTTAATAGTTTTTGCAGTTTTTTCTCTGAGTTTTTGTTTTGGAGACTATTTTACTATTTTTGACCCATTCTGGTCTGAGGTTTTTCCTGTTTTGTAACCTAACTCTATACAAAGGATATTTTGTTCCCTTTTGCTGTTTTTGTTGAATAAACTCTTCTGAGTTAAGTTTACAAGGCGTCTGACTATTGGGTTCAACCACCTCCTGTGGCTCAGCGGTAGAAATTAAGACTCTGGCATCAGAGACCCAAGTTCGAGCCCCGGTCCTGACACCCCCAAAGGCTCTGGAGGGTGTGATGAGCATTCCAAGGGTGGTGACTGCAGGGCTGGCAGGTTGGTGACTGCTGGCAAGCACTGTGACCATGGAGCTTACAGTATGACAAAACTAATTGAATATGTGTTGTTTAAATTTGAATTATTGACAAGTGCCATTTAACAAAACTGAATATTTTGTGGCATTTAACATGGTTCTGAATTAGAAATTTGAAACATTTGAAATTTAACACTACTGAATTTATCAAGACGTTATTTTTAAACAGCAATTATTTTTTCTGAAATCTTAGACCGCAAATATCCAGTTTTTTAAAATACAGCTTCAAGTTTTAAAGATGAAGAGGAAATTTGGAACATCAAATTCAATATTATAAAATTCAATATGGAGAAAGTCAGATAGGTCAGAAGTAATCCACAGGGAGGAGTAGTTGATCTCCAAAAAGTCAAACAGAATTCTCAGAATGTGAAATATTTGTCTAGGCCAGTGGTTCTCAACCTTTTTTATTCCAAGGCCCCCCTCCTCTCCAAATCAATACACACTTTGCAAAAATATCACTGCAAATTGTTAAAAACTTAAAAGTAGCTACTTAAAAGTATTGTAAACCTTAATTATAAAGTAACTTTAACAAATAAGCACGTCAACCTGCCAAACCAAACAACACCACAGGGAAACGCCAAAGAACTGCATACTGTACACAGATCCATGCAGCATAACTAAACACACCAAAGCACAAATGAAAAATTAAACTTTATGAATTTGTGGGGACACGACGATCGTAAGGCATTGTCATCAGTAAATAGTTCCTCTGGCATAATAAGTGAATTTAGTGTGAATGAAGCGTTTGATGCCCATATGTACTTAACTGATCCTCAGACACTTCACCAAAACACGGTTCTGTACATCTGTTATAAAACACTTGCTGTACATTACAGTATTTCACAACTGCTAAAACACTAAACCCCATTCTCTGAACCCTATGCTCAGTGGCCTAAACCCATTTGTCGAATCAGTCACTTTGAAGGCAAAATCTTAAACTAGTTCAGGTAGTTAAGACACTGTTTGCACTGTGTTGCAAAATGGTAAATACATGTGGCAAAAGTTAAACACAACTACAACACAACTGTCATCGTTTACACACAACAACTCAAAATTGTTCACACTTGTTTCTAATGATTTGACCAAATCAGTTGTCTAGAATAAGCCAGTCCAGGTGGCCCAGGTACGTTGGGTGTTGATACCACGATGGGCGGAAACAATGTGAGAGGAAGAGGAGGAAGAGTTTGTGTAAGAGGTGGTGGACGAGGAGGAAGAGTACAAGGACAACTGTGGCCACCATAATCAAGACATTCAGAGAAGAGAACAGGTAAATTTATTGTTTTTCTAATTTGACATTTGATATAGCACATCAGTTTGTCAATAGAAAGGGGAGTGTGGAAAAAAGAAAAAAAAAAATAGAATACAATTTACATATGAATGTAATTTCCATTACTATTGTTTCTGTATGTATACATTTGTAAGAGCATTTTCCCTTTTGTAGAATTGCAAGACTACCAAATGAGGGTGCAAGGACTCCTTCGTTCTCCCAACAGCAAGAGGCTCTCATTGTTCATATGGTCCATTAAAACAATGTCTTCCGACTGCATGAAATACAGCAAAGACTTGTAGAAGACAATGTAAACTTTGAAGCTATCAACAGTGTCAGCCTTTCTACCATTTCCAGTGGCTCTCCACCATCAGGATGCTGAGGCAGAATGAGTCTCTCATTGACTTTGATTTTGCATTTGCACAATGTTTTGTGTAATACACTTTGCATTTAGAGTTGTCTTTGTTCTTTGAGCTTACTTTATTTTTATGCTGAAAATACAGTATAGAATTTCTGTATTACTTGCAGTACTTACAGTATGCAATATATTTGCTGTACTGAGTTGTAAATTATTTACGTATATTTATGGCAAAATTATTTTCAATATGCAATAATATATATATATATATATATATATATATATATATATATATATAATCTGTAACTACATGCCCTGGACGCTGTGTTGTCAATTTTTTGATGTAGTGTCTAATGAATGCTGATGAGTGTTTATATATTGACTGGATGGGTTTATGTTTTTGAAAGCACTGTTTGATTTTGAACAAAGATCAAATGGTTTTGAGGCATGTGTTTGATTTTGCCAGAAGAGTCAGGGGTTTTGTGTATGTAGTTTAAAGAATGGGTTTTGTGAAATACTGTAATTTTGACAACTATGTGAATATACAGAACTGTTTTCAAGCAGAAATAAGATGTTATAGCGATCCGTGCATCATGAGTGCAAATAGGTTTGTTTGCACATCAATAATAACGGACACATGCACACCTAGTCTATGACTCTTGTATGTCACTATAATAGCACCCCCATACCTAAAAAAGATTGAATAAAATAAAAACATTTGACTCACATGGATAAATAGGGAGTCATCTCATTTATCATCAGTAAAATATGGAGTGCCACAAGGATCCGTCATAGGTCCCCTTCTATTTTCAATATACATGTTGCCCCTTGGTAATATTATTAGAAAATACGGAATTAGCTTCCACTATTATGCTGATGATACTCAGCAATATATCTCAACGAGACCAGATGAAACCTCTAAGTTATCTAAGCTAACAGAGTGTGTTAAAAATTTAAAAGATTGGATGACCAATAATTTTCTCCAATTAATTTAGGATAAGACAGAGATATTAATTATTGGACCAAAAAACACTACACAGAATCTTGTAGATTACAATCTGCAACTAGACGGATGTACTGTTACTTCTTCTACAGTCAAAAATCTGGGTGTTATATTGTCTTTTGAAAATCACATTTCCCATGTTACAAAAACTGCATTCTTCCATCTTAGAAACATTGCCAAGCTATGAAACATGTTATCTGTTTCTGATGCAGAAAAGCTAGTTCATGCATTCATTACCTCTAGACTGGACTATTGTAATGCACTTCTAGGTGGTTGTCCTGCTTCTTCAATAAACAAGCTACAGGTAGTCAAAAATTCAGCAGCTGGAGTCCTTACCAGGTCAAGAAAATATGATCCCAATTATAATAGTCATATAGATATTACCCCAATTTTAAAGTCTGCACTGGCTACCTATTAAGTCCCGTATCAGTTACAAATTATCATTACTTACCTACACTGTTAACCCTTGCTGTATTTTCTAGGGTAAATAACTGTAAAATAGCCAGTGTTTTGCTGTATCTTCTGGGAACAATATCTTACTGTAATATGAGGTGCATCTTTAAGAATGTATGCAGCTCAAATAATAAATTACAGTAAATTACTCTATGTACCCATTACAGGTACCAACTGTCACATTAATCAGTAAATTACTGTCCTCCGACACTACTCGAGTGCATTACGGCACATTATATTGTGAAGTATACACATATTCAGGCAGAAACCAAGGATTTATGCAATATGCATTAACACACACATACACACGCACTGACGCACTTATTCTAAAAGTGAAGGTGTTGCCTCTTTAAGGCAGCCTGGAGGTCAAGTCATTTGTTTACTTTTCAAGTGTGCATTGTTAGTCCAACAGTTGCGCCGTTTTCACGTTTTAAGCCTTAAAATGGAACCTTACACAAGGAGTAAACTGTTCAAATTTAAGTGTGGTTTCTAGAATACTTTATGTGAAGTTTAATCGTTATTATTTGTTCTTGGACTTCCTTTGTTTCCAGAATGCTATATTGTTAGCTGAGTTTTGAGCCTCTCCTTAAAACTTTGAGTGACATCCCTTGGTGTTGCAAAATATTTAATTGATCAAAAATTTACCAACTCAGATTGTTTATTTATTTAGTAATGTTTTATTTATTCATTTAATTGGTTAGTCAACATTTGCCACAATGTACAGTTGCAAACTGTGCAATGTGCCTTTCCACCAGCTTAGTGTTTTTTATGCACATATAAAAAGACACCAACATAGAGCAAATTTTCAATATGCCTGTGGAATGCAGAAGTGCCCTTGTGCATTTAAGAAATTTGTTTAGGTCTCATATGCACAGAAATCACAGGCAATCAAAAACGATATAAAGTTATACATAGGCATCCACAGGCGAACACTGTCAGGTCCTAGCGTGTGCATTTGTGACTTGTAATTTTTCAGAGATGTGCTTCCACTTGCGAATTCATATGAGATGGTAAAAAAGTTCGCTCACTCCCTTTAATTCACAAATTTTATTTAAATAATTAGATAAAACTATTAAAATAAACCCTTTTAAAGGGAATATTGCTACGTTTTTGCTGAGTAATCTATTTTTTATGTTGTTTTCAAGGAAACTATTGTTGACTAACCAATTAAATGAATAAATAAAACATTACTAAATAAATAAACAATCTGAGTTGGTAAATTTTTGATCAATTAAATATTTTGCAACACCAAGGGATGTCACTCTAAGTTTTAAGGAGAGGCTCAAAACTCAGCTAACCATATAGCATTCTGGAAACAAAGGAAGTAAAGGCCTAGTGGTTAGAGAGTCGGACTCTCAATCGAAGGGTTGTGAGTTCGAGTCTCGGGCCGGCAGGAATTGTAGGTGGGGGGAGTGCATGTACAGTGCTCTATCCACCCTCAATACCACAACTTAGGTGCCCTTGAGCAAGGCATTGAACCCCCAACTGCTCCCTGGGTGCTGCAGCATAAATGGCTGCCCACTGCTCTGGGTGTGTGTTCACAGTGTGTGTGTGTGTGTGTGTTCACTGCTCTGTGTGTGTGCACTTTGGATGGGTTAAATGCAGAGCAGGAATTCTGAGTATGGGTCACCCTACTTGGCTGAATGTCATGTCACTTTTATTTTTTAACTTCCACCAAGATGTCAATAGAGACTGAGCAAACCCTACCAGCCACACTAAGGCTAGTCATGCTTGGTAGGCATAAAATATATAGTAAACAACCTATATGTTTCTTTGCAGTTTTCATGGTAACTTTTCATTTTTCAGGAGATAAACTTCTAACCTCATCTAAGTGGATGGTCAGCATTGAGGGGAAAGTGACACATTGCATTGAAGAGAAGCTGGATTTTGCTGCAGCACTCTCTGTGCTTTTTGGTTGCTTATATGTTTTTAATATTGAGTACCAAGAATCAGCCAGTGCCACACTTGAGCTTATTCAAAGGTAAGTGTTAAAAATCATTATGTCCAATCATGGTTTTATTTAAGGAATATCTTTTTTGCCAATGTGTATTTGTTGTTGTACTTGGTTCTCATAATACAAGTATATATATATATTTTCCTTTTTAAGCCACAAAACTGAGTCTACAGTTAAAAGAAAGGTTCAAAATGTGAATCCACATGTCCATACATTTTTGCAGAGCCTTACCGAATTTGAATAGAAAAAAGTAAGCAAAAGCAGTATTTCTTAAGACTTTCATTATAAAGACATAAACTGGTCATTTAATATTTGTTGAATTATTACAGGTTTGGAACAACATGTGGGTCAATGGTGAATGAGTATTATATTTTGTCACTACTTATTTTGTGTGTGTGTGTAATATTGTAAAGGAAGAAAAAATTATTTCTATTCTGTTATAATTTTATTGTAAATATTGATTTCATTAATTTGCTTTTATTGAAAATATGCTTGATTAATTAAGTTACTAAAATACACTGGCGTTGTTGTTATTTATTTTACTTTTGTTATTATATTGTTAAGGAAATAAGAATACTTGTATTTTGTTTAGAATTTTTACTGATGTTGTAAGATGTTGTTTAGCCAATTCTATAGATAATGTGGTTGTTTTTGTGTTTTAGTATATGTTCTGATTTGTTTAATTTTGTGATACATTTCATGTTATGTATTTGTTTTTCCCAAATTAATAAAATATATTTGTATGAACATTTTATATGCATTCTCTTTAAAAAAAAAAAAAAAAAAAAAAAATTGTCATTCTGGTGTTACACAAAATATTATATACAGTAAATTTATATGCAGTATTATACTGAGTGGTTTCGTGTAATTACGGTAAATAACTGCCAACACTCCAGCCAGTTATTCACTGTAAATCTTTATTTACAGTATATAACTGGCAACACTGTTGCCAGTTAGTCACTGTAATGGTTCAGTTACAGTAAAATACTAGCAACACTGTTGCCAGTTAGTTACTGTTAAAGATTCATTACAGCAACTAGCTGTCAACAGTGTTGCCAGTATTTTACTGTAAAAAAACCTGGTAAGGGCTAACAGTGTATAAAGCACTAAATGGTTTAGCTCCTGCATACCTAACTAGCCTTCTACCACGGTATAATCCATCATGCTCCCTAAGGTCACAAAACTCTGGACTTTTGGTAGTTCCTAGGATAGCAAAGTCCACTAAAGGAGGTAGAGCTTTTTCACATTTGGCTCCAGAACTCTGGAATAGCCTTCCTGATAATGTTCGGGGTTCAGACAAACTCTCTCTGTTTAAATCTAGATTAAAAAACGCATCTCTTTCGCCAAACATTTGAATAATGTATCTTAAATTGTGAGTATAGTTGTATCTGATCAAATGTGCATTCTTCTTCTTTAGCTTGGGTTAAACTAATTAATTTTACTATGTTGGAACAGCAGAACTAACAAATATTGCTACAAGTGTGACTGCATCATATAATAATTACTAATTATGAATAATAACAGAAGCAGCGGTATCCGCTCACAGTTGTCCTAAGGCAGCAGTCTGCTTACAAAGCTCCAGACATGGCGGTGTCCCCTCAAGGTTCCCCCGAGGTGACGGTGTCCGTTTACAATTCCCCTGAGGCAGCAGTGTCCACTCATAATGCTCCAGAAATGGTGGTGTACACTCATGTTTCCCCAAGGTGGTGGTGTCCGCTCACAGAGCTCCAGAAGCAGCGGTATTTGCTCACTGTTCTCCTGAGGCAGCAGACTGCTTACAAAGCTCCAGACGTGGCAGTGTCCGCTCAAGGTTCCCCCGAGGTCACGGTGTCCGCTCACAATTCCCTTGAGGCAGTAATGTCCGCTCACAAAGCTCCAGAAGCGGTGGTGTCCGCTCACAGTTTCCCCGAGGTTGTGGTTTCCACTCACAAAGCTCCAGAAGGGGCGGTGTCCTCTCACAGTTGCCCCGAGGCAGTGGTGTTCGCTCATAAAGCTCCAGAAGCGGGGGTGTCCACTCTCAGTTCCCCCGAGGTTGTGGTGTCCACTCACAAAGCTCCCGAAGAGGCGGTGTCCTCTCACAGCTGCCCCGAGGCAGTAGTGTTCGCTCACAAAGCTCCAGAAGAGGCAGTGTCCGCTTACAGTTCTCCCGAGGCAGTGGTGTACGCTCACAGTTCCTCCGAGGCGGTGGCATCCATTCACAATTAATAACAGAATGCATAGGCGATATAAAAATCTAGATGATGAGTAATTTCTTACTGCTAAATTACAAAATTATTATAATTATAGGACCTAAAAACTCTGCATGTAAAAACCTAGAACGCTGTCTAAGACTTGATGGCTTCTCTGTCAATTATTCGTAATCAGTTAGGATCCTAGGTGTGCTATTTGATTGCAATCTTTCCTTAGAAAGCCACGTTTCTAGCATTTGTAAAACTGCATTTTTCCATCTCAAAAATGTATCTAAATTATGGCCTATGCTCTCAATGTCAAATGCAGAAATGTTATTCTATGCGTTTATGACCTCAAGGTTAGATTATTGTAATGCTTTATTGGGTGGTTGTTCTGCATGCTTATTAAACAAACTCCAGCTAGTCCAAAATGCAGCAGCTAGAGTTCTTACTAGGACTTTGAATCTTGAATCTTTGAGTAGGCAGCGATTCGATTCGATTCGATTCGATTCACGAATCATGATTCATAGGTTTTCGATTCGATACAAGAATGATTTTTGCAAATTTAGAATGATTCAATTCGATTCGATTCACAATTAGAAAAAAAAAAAAACTTTTGTCCTTTGTTAGATGCTAGTTTAATGATGCTATTGCATGATATGGCTATACGTAAAAATGTATGTTAGCCAAGATTTAAAAAAAGAGCTTTAAAAGTATTATGTATAAACTAGCATTTTGTCACACCAAGGGCGTAGCCATCAATTAGGAAGAGACAAATGTCAAATACAATAATTTTATGTATGTAGCCTATGCATTATTATTATTATTTTTACAAGGAATTCTCTTATTTTTTTATTACTTTTAATTTGCTCTAAGAAATCAAATAAAGCACTGCTCGACAATAATCATTATTTGTAATCGATAATTGTTACCTAATGCCAATTTTATGATTGTTTTATATAGGCTACTACATTTAATTAGCTATTGTTTTAATTTTCTAGACAGAATAAGGTAGAAAATATACTCTATAGCATCTGTACACATTTATCATTCAATGGAACTGTGCGTATGATTTACTGACACTTACATATATGCTCCGTCCATGCAATAAATTTAATTTAATAGTGGAGCGTATGAAGGAGAGATGCGAGGCACAAACATTTTTCAAGGTCTCCATTAATTTTTGCGTGTAGTAATTTATTGTGTATATATTTTGAAAGCACTGAATCGCTATAGAAATAACGATTCATTTGATTCTTAGCATTTTAAATC
Organism: Carassius auratus; assembly: GCF_003368295.1. Taxonomy (NCBI): domain Eukaryota; kingdom Metazoa; phylum Chordata; class Actinopteri; order Cypriniformes; family Cyprinidae; genus Carassius; species Carassius auratus. Next base: position 25,108,736 of record NC_039249.1, on the reverse strand, counting down.
AATTACTTAAATCATGTTTCTTATTGGTTCTAGAAAGAACTAGGGGTGTAACAATTCACTCGTTTTTTCGATGCATCGATTACAAACCTGGACGATGCATCGAGAAAACGAGTGAATCTTTACACCCCTATTTCTTACTAGAACCAAGAAGTACAACCATATTTGGGGAAGTAGTGGCCTAATGGTTAGAGAGTTTTACTTATAACCCTAAGATTGTGGGTTCGAGTCTTGGGCTGTCAATACCACAACTGAGGTGCCCTTGAGCAAGGTACCGAACCCCCAACTGCTCCCTGGGTGCCGCAGCATAAATGACTGCCCACTGCTCTGGGTGTGTGTTTACGGTGTGTGTGTGTGCACACTTTGGATGAGTTAAATGCAGAGCATGAATTCTGAGTATGGGTCACCAGACTCGGCTGTATGTCATGTCACGTCACATCATTAGCCCGGTTCTGTCAACACTGCACTGGCTACCTACAGTATTAAACATTGTGTAGATTTTCAAATGTTGCTAATTACTTATAAAGCCCTGAATGGTTTAGCACCTCAGTATTTGAATGAGCTCTTCTTACATTATAGTCCTCCACGTCCACCGCATTGTCAAAACTCTGGCAATTTGATAATACCTAGAATATCAAAGTTGCCGTGTCTGCTCAGAAAGCTCCCCACAATTCCCCCGCCATTGATGTTCCATCATAGCAGCTCCACACACACCACTGTAGTAACCACTGGTTCTGCCCTGGGTGCCCATCCCGCCGGCTCTGCCTCAGTCCTAAGTTCCCCCTCCAGCACACAAACCTGACCGTATTCTAGTTATTATCCTGTTCTTGTTTGAGTGGTTTTCAGATCTTGTTTGATCTGTTTCTGTTTCTGTTTGGCCTTGTCTAGTTTTGTTTTTTGTAGTATGCCTGCATTTGGACCCAGACCCCTGTGTACACAGTTTTCCCTGCACCTGACTGTGACTTTAGGGTCTTAATAATAAAGTCTATAACATACTTTGGTAAAAGAAAGTTTCAATGGTAGTGTAAAAATAACAAAATTTTTACCTTGTCAAAAATAGCTTTTTTCACAGCAAGCAGTTTCAGTGCATTTCCCTTTAAATGCTAATGAGTTCTGCTATCCCTGGCCATTTCTCTCTGTGCGGTGATGTGCAGTTCTCTGAGAAACTGTACACTTTAGCTACATTCATCATGAAACTTGCTAACTATCACAGTATTAGGAAAGGCGATATGTATAATTCATTAAAAACTTATACTCACTTCTTCTGGAGGTGAAGCTGAATCATGAATGATTTGCACAAACATAAATGCATTTAGGCAGATTGAAAAAACAAAAGAAAAAACAAAACATCTTCAGTGGCTCAGATGTTGGGAGTAAATGATGAATGCTATATTCATTATTACATCCAACAACAAAACACCTGAATCACTTGTCTACAACTATGAAGAATCACAATTCTTGTCTACAACTGCTCCAGCATCTAAACAATGGCAGAATGATGACAGCTCACTCAGGGCGGGTCTAAGGTAAAACGCTAGTGTCAATCAACAATCGTGGGAGGGGTCTGGATCTGTGTGATGTCAGCTGTCTTAACCGTCCATGCTTGTGTACTGCAAACACATAGCTTCATCACTGTGTATGTAACACAACTCTGTTTAATGTTTTGAACATTAAAGCATGTCAACATATTATGTTACACCAAATACACAAAATAATGATCTTTAAAAAAGCATCATATGACCCCGTTAATAAAACAACAAAACACAGATAGAAAAACTACCCAATAGTCATGACTGAAAAACTTCAGGAAGGAAACAAGGATCACTGGTAGATATGGGAGAAGACTCAGGTGGTGCTCCAGTACAAAACTAAACAAAACATACATATAAACTGAGATATAACTTACAATTCAAAAGGCTATGGTTTAATTTATTATTATTAAACATTAATTGTTGAACCCTTCTGCTCTTTGTTTAGACCAAAACGACTCTTATTTTTAATTATATATATTTTTAATTATAATAAAATAATACCCCTCTCCCCTCGTACTTTAGTACCCAAATGTTGACAGGTATGATCGTGTAACAGTGCTTGGTGTATACCCAAGCTTGAATTCTGACTCAAGGTCTTTTCCCATTCCCCTGTCTCCTGTTACTACTGTTGCTAAAATTCAGGCCTTGCCCAAAAAATTAATTGGCTTATACAATTTGACAAATTAAAACTCTTTTCATGAGTGTCTCTAATACCTACTTAATTTTTTTTATTAATAATGGTTTACAACAATAGTTGCTGTGCAGTTGTAAGGCTTAAACTACATTCACACACCCTCCGGCATCTGATCTCTTCATGAATAATTAATGACAACCTGATCCTCATAAATTAAACATCATTGTGCAGAGTATTTGAAACCTGCACAAATGCTCTATGTATGATGAATGTGTGCATGTGTGTGTGTACCTGTCTCGCACAGCCAAAGTGATCTTCTCTGGATTGGCATTCTTGAGCTCCTTATGTGCATTATCACTACTCCAGCCTGCACATGATATGCCATTGATCTGCAGAATCTGATCACCAAAACGCAGCCCTGCCAGTGCTGCAGGAGTGTTAGCCTGCACTAACTGCACAAACACGCCCTGAAACACACATTTGGAAATGTTAATCAGACATTACAAATATACTTTTGGAGTGTACTGCTATGATGTGAATGTGGATGTCATTTATTAAAACAAAATATTTGGAAATTATTCAAATATCTAAATGTTATATATATTTTCATTATTTCACTTTTTGATTATTGACATGTTGCAATAGATTGTATCTTATTGGATTTCTAGGTTATTACATTATATTAATTCAAGTGTAAAAGTATTTATAACATTAAAGAAATACATTATCTATGACTTTGAGGCGGAGTCCAATCTTCCCATCCATGTCTTTGCACAGCACCACCTCCCGAACACCCTGTCGAATCTCTGCCCGCTTCACCCCCAGGTCACTTCCTGTTATGGGGGCTGCCACCCAGCTCATTCCATGTGTGCAGACACTAAGAACCTAAAATGAATTGGGGAATATATAATAGTTTAAAATAAATATTTTGTCAAATGACTCATAATATACTTCATGTGGTAACATCACAATTAATTGGTTTAATTCAAGTTGAATATATTGTTTTAAGTGACTATAATCAAGATGATATTATGTTATAACAATGAAAGTAAATTTCAAAGATAAGTACAGCTTTATAACCCTGTAAGAGCAAATGTTGTGATGTTACAACATCAGTTTTAGCTTCACTAAAATAATGCTGCTCATGGTTTTTTTTGGAGATTCAATCAAGATTTTATAATTATTAATTGGTAAGTTCAAGTTGAAGAATAAATTATTTCTTAAATCGTTTGAAATTATTTGTGTAACATTATGGTAGCACTTTATTTTACAGTCCTGTTCCTCATGTACATACTATGTACTTATTATAGTAATTACAATAACTATGTAATAACTATGTACTAACCCTGAACCTACCCCTAAACCTAACCCTACCCCATTGTAGTTACCTTGTGTTACCAGAACTTTCTTAGATAAGTACACTATAAGTACATGTTAGTACACGTACTGTAAAATAAAGTGCAACCAACATTAATTTAAACTACCGGTCTCTTATAATTTATAAAATGTATTTAACTGGTTCTTTGCTTGTTTGCCCAAATATCTGCTTGCTGCATGAGGGACAGGTGATAATGTTTTGGAATGTGGGGGTTATAGGTGCTATTAGCATGATAAGTAAAGGGCACAATAAGTTCCCAATAAATCAGAAAATATTTTGTGAATTCAGTAGAAAGTGTGAATTCCATGTGAATGTGTGAAAGTCTGGCACAGATGAAAAGTAATGAAAGTGAATTATGCGATATTTGTCAAATAAACTGACGTTTCAGTAATGTTTTCATGAGCAACACAATCACTTTTTATATACTGCTTAATACAGTAACATATTTTCGTGAATTAAGTTCATAACATGATCATATACTATTTAAATACTAATAAAGTGGGGGGATATATGCTTTTATCAGTGTTGTATGATAAACATGACTCAATATAACAGTGCCACTACAGTAAAAAAGCTTTTACCATTCTGAAAACATAGATTTGTGGCTATTATTGGAATTGAAAAGGTTAGAATAAACCCAAAAATATGTGATCGTTGTCATGCGGTTAATCTGGCAAATCGTGAAAAAGCTGTTTCGTCATCATTGTTCCTGCAGTCCCTCTGGAGACACTGCATCTGAGTCAGCCGGCTGGTCTCAAAATGCTCTTGCGTTACTTTGATGCCACATATGACAGTTAAGTGGCATCAGTGCCATCTCAAGTCAGACAAAATTTCTAACCGTCATGCACTGCTTCAAGTGGGAATTTGATTGATTTGTGCAGAGCTGCATTCAATCGAACGCACCTTTCGTGACTGGTTGCTTTAGTCATGTGCCTTGTTTTCCATTGGTTGGTTTGTGTCGTGTGACCCTTATTGTTTGGTATTTATAGCCCTCATGTTGCCATTGTCTCTCCTTAAGTATTGAATATATTAACCACTTTTTGGTGAGTTGTTTCATGTCTGCTACTCCAGGGCCTGCTCATGTCATGCCTGCCAAGCCAAAGCCTGCTCAAGTCATGTCTGCTACTCCAGGGCCTGCTCACATCATGTCTGCCAAGCCAAAGCCTGCTCACGTCATGTCTGCCACTCCAGGGCCTGTTCTGGTCATGCCTGCCAGAATCTGCTCACGTCACATCTGCTTTGCATCTTCACATCTTTATGTCATGTCTGCCAAGCCATCGTCTGGTCACATCATGCCTGCACAGCCAGCTACTCCAGTGCCTGCTCATGTCACATCTGCTATACCAAGACCTCTTCATGTCATGTCTGCCAAGCCAGAGCCTGCTCACGTCATGCCGGCCACTCAAGAGACTCTTCACAACATTGCCGCCACTCAAGAGCCTTTTTGCAAGATGGCCACCAGCTCAGCGTCTCTTTGCAAGATGGCTGCCAGCCCAGAGTTTCTTCGCAAGATGGCTGCCATGTCTGAGAACCCCGGCCAAGATGGCCACCACGCCTGAGCCTCACCACGCCACAGCAGTCACGTCAGAACTTTGTCATGTCATGGCTGCTGCTTGCTTCTCCTGAATCTCGACCCATGTTAAGAGAGAGCCTTGTCATGCCATGGCCACCTTTCCAGAACCCTGTCATGCCATGGATGCCATCCAAGTTTCCCCTAATAATTTTTGAGAGGGTGGGTGGGGGCTATAGTACCCAAGCATGGATCCACCTCTGATGTCAGTGCGAGCGGATGGAATCCTACTGGTCTCTACACTTTCAAGCCTCACAACGTCAACACACTCAAAACTGGCAAGCATGCCCTGTCTACTGCCCTGCCCGTGACTAGATGTCTTCACAGTGCACCCGGCGGGTTCGGGTCCAGCTTTCAAATAATATACGGGTCCTGGTCGGATCCAGGTAGGCATTTCTCAGATCTACACGGGACCAGGTCCAACTTTTGAAATAATAGATGGGTCCGGGTCAGTTCGGTGTAATACATTACGGGTCTCTTGCGGATTTTGGACCCATGAAGACCTCTACCCGTGATGACGAGTGTTTGGGTTACACACTGCACTCCTGAGACCTCTCCTGTCCATGAGTCTGCCCCAGAGGCCTCTCCTGTTTATAGGTCTGCCCCAGAGGCCTTTCCTGTCCACGAATCTGCCACAGAGATGGTGGCATCCGCTTTCATGGAGGCCATTCATGAACTCACAGACTGCCCTGTCAGGTCCAAGTAGGCCATTCATGAACTCTCTGCTTGGCCTTTTATGGCCATTGAGGCCATTCAAGAATATTCTGTCTGCTATCTCATTGCTATTGAGGCAGCTTAATTCTCTGCCTATTCTATAACATTCAAGTTGTAACATTTGGCCCTATTGGTAAAATTTACAATTGTTCAAATGTGGTCAGATTATATTGCGTGAGAGCTTTGAGTGTTTAAAAAGATGAGACAGAAAGCAAGTTAAAAGTGACAATCAAAGATGTATTTACAATTTTCACAAGGAACTTAAAACAACACAATACAACTAAAATAACTTAGGCAGTTAACCTGTTGAGCGGTATGTCCTTGCCCCTGAGAGTACAGTCCCATATATGGGATTTAGAGCGTTCAGTGACGTCACATAACTGCCAAATTCAAACTGTGTTTTCACACTTTGGCTGGCCTTGACCCTCCACTGTTTAACAGTCTGTCATTGCTCCATGGTCCTGGCTCTCCACTGTTCCACAGTCTACCACTGTGCCATGGCCCAGGTCCTCCATTGTTCCACAGTCTGCCTCTACTCCACAGCCCTGGTCCTCCATTGTTCCACAGTCTGCCACTGCTTCACAGCCTATACCCGCCATTACACCATGGTCCTGGCCCACCACTGCTCCACAGTCTAGACCTGCCCCTGCTTCACGGCCCAGGTCAACCATGGATCCACAAGCCAAATCTGCCATTGCCAGATGTTCCAGGTCCATGGCTCCACAGTCCTGTTCCTCTGCCATTCCATGATCCAGGTCCTGTTCCCCTGCATGGGCTTGGCCTGCCATCCCTCCCCCAGTTCCACCTCCACTCTACTACACTCCTGGACTTTTAGGTTGGGTGTTACCCAAGGGCATCTGGAGCTGCCCTTAGAGGAGGATATGTAACATGGGGTCTGGGTTTTATCTCATGTTTATGTTTTCTGTTCTTTTATTTTGATATTTTTCATGTGTTTCTTTCCTCTAATGTGATCATGTCATGTGCTACTCTTGTCTGTGTCTCATGTTGTGATTGGTTGCTTTAGTCTTGTGCCTTGTTTCCCATTGGTTGGTTTGTGTCATGTGACCCTCATTGTTTGGTAATTTTAGCCCTCATTTTGCCATTAGGTTCTGGGTCTAAACAGCACTGTGTAGACCCAGGTCAGCCAAATTCACCACATGACAACAATCATAAGTATTTGGGGTTTAATCTAACCTTTTCAATTCCAATAACGCCCACAAATCTGTGCTTTTAGAACAGTAAAAGCTTTTTACTTAGTTGCACTATTTTATTGAGTCACGTTTATCATAAAACACTGATAAAAGCATATATACCCCCACTTTATTATTATTTAAATAGTATATGATTATGTTGAACTTTATTCTTGAAAAGATGGCAAATATTGCATTTAATTCACTTAATCTTTGATAGAGTATGCAGTCACAGCATGAATGTCACTAACGGGAGCAGAAAGTGTCTGGCTAACATGTCTGTTTTCAACTACACTCCTGACTGCAAGTGGCTGCTCTTGTTGACCACCACCTGTAGCCGTGCTTCAAGTCAAATGCTGAATGTATTAACCTCTGTTTGGTGAGTTGTTTCATGTCTGTAGTCAAGTTAAGTTAAGTCAAGCCAAGTCTAATCAAGTCTTTGTGTTTTGTTTGGAGTTTTGGATTTCACTCTGTATAATAAAACTGCAAATTTCCATTCAGTGGACCATCATTACAGGTGTGTTAAGTCCGTTCACACCAAAACTGATAACTATAAAGATAACGATATTAGCGTACACACCAGTAAACGATATCATATGTTTATTCTAGGCGCACATGTGTCAGTCGCTTTAAATTCTTGAGCTTGTTAAAGCAGGATGGATTCTGATTGGCTGTCAATGTTTGTATCATTTACCAGTTGGAAAAAAATATTCTGAAAAGGATTCCAATGATATCGTTTCTCTGTGCCTTTATCGTCATAGTTGTAGTGTGGACTCTACTATTCTTTGATAATGAGAATGATTTTTAGAACTATATCTTTATCGTTATTTTTATAGTTATCGTGCTTGGTGTGAACGAGCCATGACAGTATATTAGTTTTACCATAAATGCTTGTCTGTACTTTCGGCAATAATCATTAACCTTATTTGACAGACCATGGATTTAATTATGAAATTACATATAAAGTTTTACTTGAGTCCGAAGTGTGATGTATCCTCTGTTTTCTAGGACTCTGTTTTCTTGGATTCTTAAGTTTTATTTTTGTTTTTTCTCCATTGTGGTATATTTACATTTCCTGTTGCTTTTATCCTGTTTAATTGGTTAAAGAATAATATTCACCTGAATATAGTTTTGTTCCTTATTTTATTTTGTGAATATACACCCTCAGAATTTTGTGAGTTATTTTTCTTAACACAACCTGTTTTATTAGCAATAAAATTTTTGATTCATGCCTTCTTTTTGTTTATCCTTTAGTCATGGATTGTTTTCACTTGTAAATGAAAAAGCAAAAAGTAAATAATTTCTGTAGTAACTACTCTTTTTTTAATACATGCAAAGTGTACTTCTTTTTCACAAGAGAATGTCTTGTTTTTGTGTGTTATTTTGAAAAAGGATATAAGCCGATGAGCAGTTTTCAGGCACAAAAACACTCACCCCACTGGTCTCATCAGGAACTGCAGAGGAAAGACTTTGTTGAGCTTCTGCACTGAGATTTAGACCCATAAACTCATTCAGCCCAGGGTACAACCTGCTAGAAGTAGCTAAAGAGAGACAGACAACATTACAAATGGTCTAAGATAAGTGGGAAAAATCTGATATCTCAAATTGACTTATATTTTTCAGTCTCTTTTCTGTCATATATGTTATCATGCATATGTACAACACAGAATCTGATTCTTACCTAGCTCTTCTGATTTTGGATCAAAGTAAGGCTCAGTTTCTGGAAGAGGTAAAGCCTTTAATGGGCTCGCAGGAGGGGTGTTCTGTGCCTACATAAAATGGGGGGTTGTGGGGGGGGGCGTGGTCATTTCTGATAGGTATATATATTTAAATACACACATGCACACAAAAATACATACACACATAAATAAATCAATTTCCAACCTTCATGAACTTATCCACCTTCATGTCTTCTAGAGATGGATACAGTGACATGGTTATTATTCTCTTTCGAGCCACTTGAATTTCCTGAAGAAATGTTAATGTTTTAGCTATTGTAACAACAGAAATATAATTTACTGTCTAAAAGCATAAAACACTATAGGCCTGATAGAAACTTAGACTAATTATTATTATACTATTTATTTTTATTTCTTTTTCTTTAAACATTTCCTTATTTCCACATTTCCATGTGTAGTTTTCGCTTTATAAAGATACTAGATGACAACAAATATCCGCTTTTAGGCTTCTGGTCGTTCGCGGAAGGAAGATTTGTTTCTTGAATGTACAGGTTGCGCGTTATTGGAATATATAATAAAAGACAGCACGATTTAAGATATGATGTCGCAATGATTAATATTTATACATGATAGCTGTGACTGTGACAAGTCAACATTAGCTCGTTTTCAGGCGCTTTGTAAGAATGCGGCCAGGATGATGCGCACTCACCTTGACGCTGCAGAAGTCTAGGCGCACCAATAAAGTATTATACGGCTTCAGTGCTCGTCGGTCCGGTTTATTCGATAGTAAACGTATGACAGCTGATTTAGTTCACTGGATCTTAGAGGTAATGAATGTAATGTCCTCGGGTGTGCTGGATGAGGGAAATACAGCCTACACTCGAGCGCAAGTCAGCACATCTCCCCTGAGTGAGCGCCCTCGTTCGACTAAAATAGCTTACTTGCAGTACATGAAAACGCGAGGGGGGAAAAGCATTGGACTGTGCTTTTTTTGCTGGACTGTAACCGTTTAAATAATAACATTTTTGATAATAGAGAAAGTACTGCAGTGCACTAAATCAACACAGACAAAATAATCAAATAAACAATATACACAGATCTTATGAGCATATTTCAGTCTTCCAAAGTCTTGCTTTTGAGAAGAAGAATTTACCTTTGTGACATAGGCTGCTATGTAAAATAATTGCATAATACATAGCAACCTGATACACAAATACACACAGATCTAAAAGTGTCACAGGTTACTCCAATAACCATCTTAAACCTTCTGTAGAAGAATTTGCCTTTGTGACATAGGCAACTATGTAAAATAAATGCATAATACATGATAGCAACCTGATACATACACACACTCACACACACCTAAAAGTGGCACAGGTTACTCCAACAACCCTCTTTACTCTTCCGAAATAGGGGCATTGGATGTCTTTATTTATTTATAGTCATTTACATTTTTATTTACGTGTAAAGATTTTATTTATGTGTAGGTGTAAATAGTACCATAATTTGATGGTGGAACACTGTTAAAAATTTGATTTTAATGTAAAGTTAAAATATATTCCGAGTTACACTTTGCACAGTAGGATTTCTCTTGGATTTAACTGCACTCAGAAATTTCTTGTAAACAAATGGAATCATACTGTGCTTCTAACCTGTCATTATTTTGACAAAAGCTTTCGTTTATCATACTTCTGACACAAGTAGATTAGAAATTTTTAATATAAATGTGCAATGTCGAAGAGCCCAAACAAATGGGATCAGGTAAGGTCGGCACATTGCTGACAATGCTATTGGAGACCTCTATACCTTATTTATCAAATAATTATTTTTAATATAGGCCAATTCGAGTCAAATATGCAAATATTCATCATATAGAAGCTGTATTGTAGCTGTTAAGCAGTTTACTATTGTGTTGATGATTTATAAAGGCCACGTGAGCAACATGCTAAATTTTATTGATTTCAGTCCATCATACAAAGTCCAACAAGAACAAATCAAATCATCATTTAACATATAGAAACTAGAAAGACTGTTATTTCACTCGTCCTACAGACCAAGATCTTTATTTTCCTTCTTGCATCTTATACTTTCCATATACTTCCATTTCCTATCTTAACTATTCTGTGGTGGTGTTGGTTTTCCTTCTGTATCTGAGAAAGACATCTCGTGATGGTGGCAGTATACCCAGGCCTGCACGGGTACCATCTGGAACCAGAGTGGCATCAGGGTCACTGAGCTGTAGGTCATAATGCCACAGTGTCAGTGCGAGGAACTGTTTAATCTCATTTACTGCAAAAAAACGGCCAGGGCACTCGCTAGCACCAGAGCCAAACGGCATCAAGAAATGCTTTAGTCGTCGCTCATTTTTGAAGAAATTACTCTTTCGTTGACCTTTTTCATCCAGGAAGCGGTTATATTTGAACTCCTGGGAAACAGAGGAACATTTTATTTACTGTACATGGCTGTTTGTGTTTAAAAAGTCAATGTAATGACTTACAGTTACTACTGTATAATGTGCATTGAGTGATATTTTATAATAATTGCATGTTCTATTGGAACTGTGCAATAGGAACACTGCATTAGGAACATCTGCAATCTTTGTAATCTTGGATAAATGTAATCTTGGTGCATGTGCTAAGCTACATACATACTACTTCCATACTTCCATACAGTAACCATAATTAACATAATTAAATTTCAAAAAATTGTAAATATCCTACAGATGGAAATTATCTTAAATCTGTCTAATTTGTATAAGCTTGTGGTTTGGGAGAGCTCATTGGTTAATAATAATAATAAAAAGACATAATAAGTTTGAACACATACCGTAGGATCTGGGTAGATTTCAGGATCCAAGTGTATAAGTTGGGGGTAAAGAGCAATGTAATCTCCTTTCCTCACATCAGCTGTCTGACCTGAATCCAGTGTCAGCGTAAAGTCATTACTGGCAACACGTATCATAATGGAGGCACTAGACAGGCGAAGCGTTTCTTCAATAATACTTTCTGAAAACAAACAAAAGTATTCTAATCAGGTACAACTTTAACATAAAAAAATATATATTATTAACATTACCAATTATTAAAATATCACCTAAGCAGTATCATACAAGAAAGAATGTTGTTGTTCCTTGTCAAGTGAAAAAATACAAACAAAGACAAAATTCTTGATGCTGTTGGTCTGAATATCTGCATGGCTGGAGTCTAGCAATTTATCAAAAGTTGGTTGCTTCACCATTTTAATTTTCCCATTTGTATTGAGTGATAACTTGTATGTATTGATATTGAAAAAAACACCATGTTTATTTTTTTATTTTTTAATGGGGCCATAATGATTGAGAATGTGCAATTTTGTAAAATTCACTACTCTTTCAGGTAATAATCTAGTGGGAGAAGGGGGAACTTCTCATTCGTTTTCTCTTGCAGGGATCAATCAATCAATCAATATGTTCACATGTTACAATGCAACAATTCCCTGAGCAGTACAGTTCAGTACAGTATAGTACAGTATGCAATTATTTCAGTTTCCATTATCAGTACCAAAAAAGCGAATCGTTTCATACCACCTTTTTGGTACCCTTCCATTGGTGTACCTAGCACAGCAAAAGGTACTAAAAGGGTGGAGTATATTTCATGTATTTTATATGTATTTTATAATTTTATATTTTTACACAGACAATAGCCGTTTGAAATGTAATGTTAAGAGTTTTTCAAGTGAGAATGTAGTTGTTAAAAAAAAAAAAAGAGGTTTATTTATAAAGATAGTGCTTATTTGAAAATTTGCTTCTCCGATTTCGGAGATGTGAGCTCCAGGTGATCCCCGGGTGCTCACTGCTCCTGTATCCATGTGAGAGCAGCCTTAACTCGGCTAGTCCTTCTGTCTCTGATGTCTCTGTAGTGGTTAAACATGAGATTCAATTTGTTTTGGTTATATAACAGGCACTCATCTATTATTTATTCCAGGTCATATCTTTTTGGCTGAGCACAAAGTTATGTTACATATATAGCGCTGAATTTGTAGCATTCATTTGACTGAATTGTTTGCTTTTGTCTTTATATAAGCTTCTTACACTTTGTACTTATACATTTATAACGGCTATTATTGGTGAAGCTGACATTCAACAAAAGAGGCAGAGTTGTGCTTTTTGTCATATTGAGAAACAGCTTGTGCTTTCTTCTTCTCGCAAAAATGATGTCGACCCCTACTTTTCAGCATACAAAATTCCTGAGAAGTATGGTATTGGCAATGGAAACGCAAGATGGATCAGGGTGTTCCATCCCAAATTGTACCATACTGTACTCTACTGACCTGTACCGCCATAAGAAAACACCTACCTAATACAGTCATAGAGTCCAGCTGCTCTCTAGAAAGGCCGATTGTTTGGTCCTGGTTGTTTATTAATTGACCTGACAAAACCTTATTGACCTCTGTGCAAGCAGCGGTGAAAGCATCAACAGACCTGAGGGTCAGAACACACAAACAAACATGTACACACATACACACGTTTTATTTTTAGTAGGTCCTTACTTTATTAATTTTTACTGTGGATATTTTATCAAACAGGCCTAAAGAAAGATCACAATGAAAATATAGTATTCTAATAAAACATGTGTTCATTGCACATTACATCATCCTGTGACTCAGTCATTTATTTTGTCCTCTGTAGAGGACATTCTATTTTAGTTCATTTCTCTGTGACCATACACTTGCCAAAATTCTAAATCTGGATGTCCTGTACAGGGTATATTTATGACTTTTCAGAGATACCAAATGGTTAGAAGTTTGATCATGAGAGCTCCTCCTGCTTGGTCTTTAAAGGGGGGGTGAAATGCTCGTTTTCACTCAATATCCTGTTAATCTTGAGTACCTATAGAGTAGTACTGCATCCTTCATAACTCCAAAAAGTCTTTAGTTTTATTATATTCATAAGAGAAAGATAGTCTGTACCGATTTTTCCCGGAAAAACACGAGTGCCTAGAGGCGTGACGTGTGGGCGGAGCTAAAGAATCACGAGCGCCAGTAGGATTTTGTGTTGAGCGCGTCTGGAAGCTGTGACACAGATCCAGAGGCTGAAATTTAACAAGAGCAGCATCAGCAAAGGCTTCTCTATGTGGTATGTACTGAAACTGTATATATTTGCTTAGCGGTTTTGGAAAATGACTAAGTTCCACTTTGTCGTCTTTTTTTTTTTTTTTTTTAAGCTGTACATGTGGAAAGTGCAGTTTGATGACAGCATCGCATGTTGTTTACTTCATGTGCTTACGCGCTGATAGCTAAGTAAACAACACAGAGATATTTGAAGCAGTTTTACTCGTGCAGTTTGATGACAACATCGCATGTTGTTTACTTGATGTGCTTACGCGCCGATAGCTAAGTTAATAACACAGAGATATTTGAAGCAGTTTTACTCACCGCCTGCGGTTCCAACACACGATCGTGACCCTTTTTCGTTGGGATTGCATTATCCTTAAGAAATAAACGATGTGCAAATCCAGCGTCAACCTGGGCCTTGTTTGTAAAACAAGCATCTTCGAAATGCAGGGGAACAAACACAAACACTTGCACAACTCCGTTGATGCTCTGTAAAAATAAACTCCATCCACTGGTCCCTTAATGCTGTTTCTCTTTTGGTAATCTGTGCAGGGTTGTCTTGCCCTGGCAACCAAAAACACACTCCTTTTGTGACATTTCGCGACGCTCTCGCTGTGATGAGTGATTGTCTGTGCACAGCCTCTCTCTGCTCTGCTATACGGGAGCGCGCGCTCTATGGCTCTTCCGGCAAACGTGCCCTCAGGACCCATATAAGGAAATTCCGCTCCATCTAACGTCACACAGAGCCATACTCGAAAAAAACTTTCCGAAACTTGTGACAAACCGGAAGGAGTATTTTTGGAACAGAAATACTCCTTCAAACGTACAACTTAATTTTTGAAACTTTGTCCATGTTTAGCATGGGAATCCAACTCTTTAACAGTGTAAAAAACTCAGTATGCATGAAATAGCATTTCACCCCCCCTTTAAATGTGATAGATATGAATACATTCAGCACTCTTATGGAAATATGAAAATATGATTTTGTAATTAATTATTTAAATCATACTAGTTTTCTAATTGTTTATCACAAATAAATATGTCAGAACAACTTTGGTTGTTCTGGGGTTTCGAATCAGAAAATGACTTTCTGTTCTGCATCAATTTCATACATGTCCACCGTAGTGGACACCAGGACATACTTCATGCTTATTAAGCATTTTAGGTAGACATAATAAGTGAATAGAGAAATAAACTGCATATATGCCGTGTGTTTCTTATGCTCCAAATAATGTAATGATCAATTCATTTAAAAACTTTTTTTCTATGGCTCTCAGGGTAACATAAATAATTTGAATGAACAGCAGAATTTTTGACTGTGTTAGTATTTGAAATGGCCTGCTTTAATGAAAGGAGCATTCAAACTTACATGAGCTCCACACATGCAAAACCTGATGATCCATGTAATATGGTATATCTTAAAGTTTTCAGAATACAAGTACAAAAGTTTGTACAAAGTCAGTATCAGTAGTCCTATCATACACTTTATCTCAAGTCTTGATGATTTATGACCCTGATTTATGGCCTGATTTATGGCCGTACAGTCAGTGTAGATTGACAGGTAGTCAGAAGTGTGCATGGTCAGTTTGGATTGATTTATGACTATATGGCCTGTCAGTCAAAGCGGTTGCCATGCCACTGGGTCCTGTGACCCTTGATTGACATGGCAGAGGTGTGTAAATCAAAAGATCAAAGAGATCTCAGATTTGACTTGTGTTGTGTTTATTACTGGATATATGATGGTTGTATCTGTTACCAGAGCAGTGGGGGGTTTCTTATGATGGTTGTATCTGTAACCAGAGCTGTGGGGGGTTTCTCTGAAGTCCTGTTGTTCACACCTAAAGACAGTGGGAGGTGTTTGGGTTCTTCCTGGAAAAAAAAAATGGCTGTGCAAAAGTGAGGGTTTTGACATCTTGACAGGATCAGTGTTTGTTTGATCTATATGGTGTTGATACCTAGGCACCAACAGGCCACATGCTTCCCGTCTACAAACACATTTGAAAAGGAGGACGATGTCTGGTGTCTTTCCAGGTGAGAATTTCAAAGAGTGAGAGAGACAATTATCTAAATCATCAACTAACCAAGCCGCTGAAGAGATAAATAATTGAATGTTATCTGGAATTAATAAAATCAAACAGGCATTCCTTAATGTTAAGAAAATACTATCCATAATATGTGATGTGTAAAAGGAGTTGAAATCTCACGCTAATTTTAAAACCGACTTTAAACACATACACACACACACACACACACACACAAATTGGTTTTCCATGTTCTATGGGACATCCCATAGACGTAATGCTTTTTTAGACTGTACAAATTGTATTTTGCATCACCATACACCAACCTTACACTTAAACCTACCCCTTACAGAAAATTTCGTTACTTTTAAGATTTTCAAAAACACTTCATTCTGTATGATTTATAAACTTGTTTCCTCACAGGGACAAAAACAATCCCCAAGGATTTTGGATATTGCCATCATTGTTCCCCATAACATGGGGTATACCTGAACCACACAAACACACACACACACACACACACACACACACACACACACACACACAGTGTTATGTGAGAAATGTTTTAATTTAATAATCTAACCTGTAGTATGTGTACTGTAAATGAACAAATATACATTTAGCTTAAACTCAGTAAAATAATTACACCTACCATTTTAAACATGTTTAAAAGATTACACATTGTGTGTCACTAAAGCAAGGCACACTGTCTATTGTCTTAAAAAATGTTTAAATAACCTGATGACCAGCATTGTTTCTTTAGATCATTTATGCACACAAGTGCTTTTTTCGCACGAGTAGAAAACTCTTTGGATGTGTTTGGCAAAAACATCATTTCTACATCTTAAATGCATGACTGAACTTTTCTCATTCGACAGAAATACTATTTTCTAATTATTTACCCGGCCTACAACACTTGGTGTAAATGTTCTTACCTAGAACAGAAAACATACACTTTGACTATTTGACTATTTTGTAGGCACCATGTAATGTTAAATGGTTTACAAAAAAAAATTTAGCACCAGCAGCTGTGATTTTCAAAATGAAAGAAATGTACAAGCTAAGGATGTTTCAACTATTATCATCATTTCCTTTTGACTCTGATAAACTGGTAATGAATTTTCTATGCAAGTGACACGATATACAGTTCTCATACTATTTGTGTAGATAGCTGTGCTAAAACATTTATGACTATTTTTGCATGCCAGCAGATTATGTCAAGGGTGTTTCACATCTAAGAATCACAATGTTTTTTAAATGACATTTTTCTTACACCTCAAGATTTAGCCATATCAAGATTTTGGACGGCCGTTCACAATTTGTTTGTTGGACTGTACGTTTTTAGGTGATCTCTGTGTGGTGTCATCATAATAGGAATAAATGAAAATTAAGAAATTAAGTTACAGTTTTTCTCTTCGAGATATTTCTTTTAGTGCAACTTTGTGTCTGTCCAAAAAGTGTGATCACATGAAGCATCGACACAACAAAAAATTAAGTCTAGCTGTTTTACACTTAAAACTATTACAACCTAAACAAATGAAACGGTTCCACTGAAAGATGCCCACTCGTTTAAGTTTGAGCATGTTAAAGTTTCCACACTCCTGTGTAGAGATAAATTTTATCCATAACCTTTTGTGTATTCACGTGACCAAATCACTAAGAAAGAGAGTATAGCAAGAAAGCAAATGTTTACAATGCATATAAAATTCATAATACAATTATTTAAAAAAATATGTTGATTTGTAAATGGTATTTTTATTAATCCACTAGATTAAGTCATCTTGGTCAGATAGCAGATGAAACCATTCACATTTTGTTTGTTTGGCCGTTTTTGTTTGAAGACTCCTGTAAGTTTTCATGCTAACTCTCGCGTGGGAAAGAGAGCAGGGTGAGCACATCCTATTAATTTAAGAAAAAGTATTAAACATTTGACCAAACTTTTTTAATATTTTGACAAAACACAACAACATTAAAGAATGTTATCCGTTCCTATGGCCATCTTCTTTGACTCAAATGAAGCAACATCTCTGGTGTACGTAAGCATCTACAATGTGTGTATGTGCTAAACATCTGTTTCTCCACTTCTGCCAGATTTGTAAGATGGGCTTTTGTTGTAATACAGACACATTTGAGAACTATGATGTTCTCACTTTTGTAATGGTTATAGAAAAATTCAAACATAACTTTTGCATACGGAGCAAAACTGACTAAAAAAATCACTGAATTAAAAAATGCAAAAGTGTGTACAGCATTTGGCAAAACAGGATTTTAGCTGTAATGAGCACATAAGACAAAAATTGTCAATGTGTGACTTGTAAATATATTCTATTTTATTTTATTTATTTATTTATTTATTTTTACCAGAGATAGTCGACTGATCTGTTTACATGTTGTTTTGCCGTTTTCTGATGAAGAGTTTTCTCTGACTGTAGTCAAACATACAGTGCCTGTTCATAGGAATTTTTACAGCATAACTACAGCATAAAAATATCGTCCCTACATCTAGAGCTCTTGTTCATATAGCTGATGATGATGTTCACATTTTTATTTGTCGTACTCGTTAGTTTCAACATTTCTACTGGACATTAAAGAGTAGGCCTATGTGTACTCCCTTTATGTCAGAAGCATTAACATCTACTGTGTGCTAAGAATTTTCTGCTTTCTCCACTTTTGGTGGATTTACTAGAGGGACTATGTGACCTTGTTGTAATGTGATTACGTTTAAGATCCATATGATTGCACTAAACCCCCTTGAATAGGTTATAGACATACTCTTTTATACAGGAAATGTTTCCACAACAGAAACATGTATCAGAATAACAAATACCTAATTTGAAAATATGAAATCCTCTCTTCTAAACTATTGTGAAAACTTTTCATGTTGATCCGGCCCACCAGCCGTGTATCTTTTTCATTGTTTTTTAGATAAAGACTATTCTCAGAGTTTGGTAAACAGGCAAAAACATGAACAAAATGTAGTACAAGATGATTAAATGATTGTCAAGAGACTGTTAAAACTGAGATTGTGATGCACTTTAGAGCTTTTTCTGGTCTACCAGTGTCACAAAGACACAAAATTTTCAATCAACTTGAAAATGAGTCCTGCCATTTTCTGTTCTGACTGTTACACTTAATACAAACCCATCTATTACACTTAAAGTTAGACATTAAAAGTCATGGATGCCACAGGAACTATTTCCTTTCTCTGTTTCTCTAAACATCACACCTTGACGCCTGAAAACGTCAGAAATGAATTTTCTGGCTAACAACTGAAATGTGGACTGATGCTAAACCCGTTTTTCAGGCGTCAAGGTTTGGTGAAATATACGTTATAAAATTTAAAAGATGATAAACTATATCAGATGTTCTTAAAAATGTAAACGTCAGACATGACAACTTTGTAAACACGTAATAACTAATATTTTAAGATAGATAAATGTTTAGATATTTTGTGAAAACAAAGATATACTACAACATTTCAGGGGCCCATGCTGTCGAAGACCATAATTTCACACTGTGTTGTTTTAAAAGTAAAAGTAGATCAATTATAAAGATATGACAACACTCTAATCCGAGTCAAACCTGTTAATCTGATGAATACCTAAAACATCTAAAACATGTGTTGGTGCAGACCATCTAAAATGGTCTAAAACATGCCCCTTTCAATGAATTCTTTCTACATGTGATCTCTGGTTTATTTAGTGTGATGTTTAGAGAAACAGAGAAAGGAAATAGTTCCTGTGGCATCCATGACTTTTAATGTCTAACTTTAAGTGTAATAGATGGGTTTGTATTAAGTGTAACAGTCAGAACAGAAAATGGCAGGACTCATTTTCAAGTTGACTGAAAATTTTGTGTCTTTGTGACACTGGTAGACCAGAAAAAGCTCTAAAGTGCATCACAATCTCAGTTTTAACAGTCTCTTGACAATCATTTAATCATCTTGTACTACATTTTGTTCATGTTTTTGCCTGTTTACCAAACTCTGAGAATAGTCTTTATCTAAAAAACAATGAAAAAGATACACGGCTGGTGGGCCGGATCAACATGAAAAGTTTTCACAATAGTTTAGAAGAGAGGATTTCATATTTTCAAATTAGGTATTTGTTATTCTGATACATATTTCTGTTGTGGAAACATTTCCTGTATAAAAGAGTATGTCTATAACCTATTCAAGGGGGTTTAGTGCAATCATATGGATCTTAAACGTAATCACATTACAACAAGGTCACATAGTCCCTCTAGTAAATCCACCAAAAGTGGAGAAAGCAGAAAATTCTTAGCACACAGTAGATGTTAATGCTTCTGACATAAAGGGAGTACACATAGGCCTACTCTTTAATGTCCAGTAGAAATGTTGAAACTAACGAGTACGACAAATAAAAATGTGAACATCATCATCAGCTATATGAACAAGAGCTCTAGATGTAGGGACGATATTTTTATGCTGTAGTTATGCTGTAAAAATTCCTATGAACAGGCACTGTATGTTTGACTACAGTCAGAGAAAACTCTTCATCAGAAAACGGCAAAACAACATGTAAACAGATCAGTCGACTATCTCTGGTAAAAATAAATAAATAAATAAATAAAATAAAATAGAATATATTTAAAAAGTCACACATTGACAATTTTTGTCTTATGTGCTCATTACAGCTAAAATCCTGTTTTGCCAAATGCTGTACACACTTTTGCATTTTTTAATTCAGTGATTTTTTTAGTCAGTTTTGCTCCGTATGCAAAAGTTATGTTTGAATTTTTCTATAACCATTACAAAAGTGAGAACATCATAGTTCTCAAATGTGTCTGTATTACAACAAAAGCCCATCTTACAAATCTGGCAGAAGTGGAGAAACAGATGTTTAGCACATACACACATTGTAGATGCTTACGTACACCAGAGATGTTGCTTCATTTGAGTCAAAGAAGATGGCCATAGGAACGGATAACATTCTTTAATGTTGTTGTGTTTTGTCAAAATATTAAAAAAGTTTGGTCAAATGTTTAATACTTTTTCTTAAATTAATAGGATGTGCTCACCCTGCTCTCTTTCCCACGCGAGAGTTAGCATGAACTTACAGGAGTCTTCAAACAAAAACGGCCAAACAAACAAAATGTGAATGGTTTCATCTGCTATCTGACCAAGATGACTTAATCTAGTGGACTAATAAAAATACCATTTACAAATCAACATATTTTTTTAAATAATTGTATTATGAATTTTATATGCATTGTAAACATTTGCTTTCTTGCTATACTCTCTTTCTTAGTGATTTGGTCACGTGAATACACAAAAGGTTATGGATAAAATTTATCTCTACACAGGAGTGTGGAAACTTTAACATGCTCAAACTTAAACGAGTGGGCATCTTTCAGTGGAACCGTTTCATTTGTTTAGGTTGTAATAGTTTTAAGTGTAAAACAGCTAGACTTAATTTTTTGTTGTGTCGATGCTTCATGTGATCACACTTTTTGGACAGACACAAAGTTGCACTAAAAGAAATATCTCGAAGAGAAAAACTGTAACTTAATTTCTTAATTTTCATTTATTCCTATTATGATGACACCACACAGAGATCACCTAAAAACGTACAGTCCAACAAACAAATTGTGAACGGCCGTCCAAAATCTTGATATGGCTAAATCTTGAGGTGTAAGAAAAATGTCATTTAAAAAACATTGTGATTCTTAGATGTGAAACACCCTTGACATAATCTGCTGGCATGCAAAAATAGTCATAAATGTTTTAGCACAGCTATCTACACAAATAGTATGAGAACTGTATATCGTGTCACTTGCATAGAAAATTCATTACCAGTTTATCAGAGTCAAAAGGAAATGATGATAATAGTTGAAACATCCTTAGCTTGTACATTTCTTTCATTTTGAAAATCACAGCTGCTGGTGCTAAATTTTTTTTTTGTAAACCATTTAACATTACATGGTGCCTACAAAATAGTCAAATAGTCAAAGTGTATGTTTTCTGTTCTAGGTAAGAACATTTACACCAAGTGTTATAGGCCGTGTAAATAATTAGAAAATAGTATTTCTGTCGAATGAGAAAAGTTCAGTCATGCATTTAAGATGTAGAAATGATGTTTTTGCCAAACACATCCAAAGAGTTTTCTACTCGTGCGAAAAAAGCACTTGTGTGCATAAATGATCTAAAGAAACAATGCTGGTCATCAGGTTATTTAAACATTTTTTAAGACAATAGACAGTGTGCCTTGCTTTAGTGACACACAATGTGTAATCTTTTAAACATGTTTAAAATGGTAGGTGTAATTATTTTACTGAGTTTAAGCTAAATGTATATTTGTTCATTTACAGTACACATACTACAGGTTAGATTATTAAATTAAAACATTTCTCACATAACACTGTGTGTGTGTGTGTGTGTGTGTGTGTGTTTGTGTGGTTCAGGTATACCCCATGTTATGGGGAACAATGATGGCAATATCCAAAATCCTTGGGGATTGTTTTTGTCCCTGTGAGGAAACAAGTTTATAAATCATACAGAATGAAGTGTTTTTGAAAATCTTAAAATTAACGAAATTTTCTGTAAGGGGTAGGTTTAAGTGTAAGGTTGGTGTATGGTGATGCAAAATACAATTTGTACAGTCTAAAAAAGCATTACGTCTACGGGATGTCCCATAGAACATGGAAAACCAATTTGTGTGTGTGTGTGTGTGTATGTGTTTAAAGTCGGTTTTAAAATTAGCGTGAGATTTCAACTCCTTTTACACATCACATATTATGGATAGTATTTTCTTAACATTAAGGAATGCCTGTTTGATTTTATTAATTCCAGATAACATTCAATTATTTATCTCTTCAGCGGCTTGGTTAGTTGATGATTTAGATAATTGTCTCTCTCACTCTTTGAAATTCTCACCTGGAAAGACACCAGACATCGTCCTCCTTTTCAAATGTGTTTGTAGACGGGAAGCATGTGGCCTGTTGGTGCCTAGGTATCAACACCATATAGATCAAACAAACACTGATCCTGTCAAGATGTCAAAACCGTCACTTTTGCACAGCCATTTTTTTTTTCCAGGAAGAACCCAAACACCTCCCACTGTCTTTAGGTGTGAACAACAGGACTTCAGAGAAACCCCCCACAGCTCTGGTTACAGATACAACCATCATAAGAAACCCCCCACTGCTCTGGTAACAGATACAACCATCATATATCCAGTAATAAACACAACACAAGTCAAATCTGAGATCTCTTTGATCTTTTGATTTACACACCTCTGCCATGTCAATCAAGGGTCACAGGACCCAGTGGCATGGCAACCGCTTTGACTGACAGGCCATATAGTCATAAATCAATCCAAACTGACCATGCACACTTCTGACTACCTGTCAATCTACACTGACTGTACGGCCATAAATCAGGGTCATAAATCATCAAGACTTGAGATAAAGTGTATGATAGGACTACTAGTATCACTAATTTACATATAAATATTGTGGAATTCTAAAATATATTCCCCATTTTATATCATAACATTTCATATAATTTTATATGATTCATTTTTTTTGTTTATTTCCAAGTTTAAATAAAAACATGGATTTCAAACAGTTGAACACTTCAGAATTACAACATCACAAAATGCTTTAAAGTTTTAATCTGACAAACAATATGTCCCCTTTTACGTATTTAACACTACCAACACTATATTTTATTTTCCTTACAGTCATAGTAATTAGTGTTGTTGCATTCTTGACATATACAATTTAACATTGATTTTATCAGTGTCTACACTCTATGTAATGTGCCAACTTACCTCAATGTGTAGTACAGACTCCAGAAAGCTGCTGGCAGAGTATTAGCCTGTGATGCCCATAGCATGCACACATGTGTCCTTGCTTTTCCAGTTTCATCCAAATGCATGCGGTCAAATGCATCCATTCTGCGCTGAATCAAATCTGAGATGCATTTCCGGTGATGAAGCTTATCATGTAGCAGTTCCTCTGCTAAGGCTTCCCTTGCTTTCCATGCTTCAGCACACAGACCAATAGGAACCCCTGCAGCCAGTACAGGGAAAGAACGATCGAATGCCAAAAAGTCTCGCACCGCTTTCTGCATGCATATTTTGGTGCCTGACATGCCATTGGCCTGTAGAAACCCTTCATCCTTTCCAAAAAGTGTGAGAAACCCTGCCTCAAACATGATGCGGTTTGTGAAGCTCTGAAGACCCTCTTCAAGCCAGTCATGCTCATATGGTAGACCACGTTCCAAAACCATCTGCAGATTGCCTAGCATAGTCTCCGTTAGCTGATGCAGGGACAGGCCTTGAAGTGTCTGTCGAAAAATGCTGTGAACTTCTCTATAGCTCTCACTGAACAGTGAAGCGCTAAAGTCAGCATGACCAAAGACCTGTGTGTGTGTGTGAAAGAGGAATAGAAACAGATAAGAAACAGAGGCAGAGAATCAGGGTCAAACCCAGTTATTAGCCTTATGTTTTACATTAAATTTACATTTATTCCATTATATTCAAACTGACTGAAATTAGAAAAATCACAAAACTTGTCATAAGATCCAAAGGTTTCTAAGTTCTCTTTTAAATATATACACTCATCATCCTCACATCCAAACTCCAAAGGGGTCTGTCATTGTTGGGAGATAATTACAGAGGTTGGGTCTCCTGCTTCTGACAACCAGAATTACCAGTTCAGCAGAAACACCTTCCCTTTTTATCAGAATGCTTGGAGAGAGTGTTCTGAGGGCCTTGGATTTTCTCAAATGTAACTTAGGGCTACAGTCTTCAGGTTGCAGTGAAAACTGTGGTTTTCAGCTGTGGATGGTGTTTTTGCCAAGATATTGCATGGGGTGAATATCACCGCATTGGAATGCACCTGGTCTTTCCAAGAACGTTTTAAACACTATCCAGAGTCCATTAACATGCTACTTGTGTGATTTTTAGTGGAATAGTGTGCCACACATCTGCCCTTCCCCACAAAACGCTGCATGATAAGGAAGACATCCAAAACCTGAAGTGGTGGAGGGGCCTCCAGTACAGGTTTGGGAAGCACTGTCCTAGAGAGTATTCTTAAATTATAAAAGCTCTTTCATTGAAAACATTCTTACTCCTCGTTTTAGTACAGGGTAGTGTGGGTAAGTTTTGTTTTTGAGGTCAGTGATTTGTCCGATACCTGCACTGACTTGAAATTGCATGCATTTAAGTTGGATAGGCAATTGCTATCTGTGTCCATGCTTAACACTTGTAGTGTACTAAAAACTTAAAAGTAAATTTATAAAGAAGAGGTCCCACTTTATATTGTGTCCCTGATACATGCGTACTTACACAGTAACTAGATGTGTACATAGTATATAACCACAGTGTAAGTACACATTGGTACATAATATCTATAGCACTAATGTTTGTGTAACTACACATATGTAAGAACCCACTGAATGGTATTGTTAAGTACAAATGTGTAACAGGACATTAATAACAACACTTTTTGCCAATATAAGTACAAATGTGTAACAGGACTAACAGCACTTTTTTTAAAAGAAAGCATTACACTTTATATTAGATTTATCTTTTAATTACTCTGAAGTTACACAACAGCTGACAGTAAGTTATTTTTTACATATAAATTGTGGTAGGTGTCCAGAATGTTACACTTTATATTATGTGGACAGTTCCTGAGGAGTTACTACGTGAGTACACTGGTATTAAAGTGCTGCACCAACTCCAACTTGAAATCCAACCCCTCCCACTTTACGTATCCCTAAATCTACCAACCCCTAGATCACATTTCCACCCATAAACCTACCCATCTCCACCCTCTGGATCAAATGGTTCCAATTACTTTTATACAAGTTGTTACAAAATGTAGTTAAATAATTTCTGTTACACAAGTACTTTGTGAAGTGAAAAAAGTGTTGTTACCAATGTCCTGTTACACATCTGCACTTACACAAACCATCCTGAGGGTTGTTACATGTGTGTAGTTACAGAAATATTACACTTGTAGATGTACCAATGTGTACTTACACTGTGGTTACATACTACTTACACATTTAGTTACTATGTAAGTACACAGGTATTAGGGACACAACATAAAGTGGGACTGTGGTCAAGAAGTGCACTTATTTAAAAAAAGTATGTGCTGACTAACATACTAAAGCATAGGCAAAGAACTTGATTATAGTTTTAATATTATTTGATATTACATTTAAACTTAATATATTTTTAAAGTACTTAATTGGAATTTTTGCAACATAACTTTTTATGCTACATTACAAATATATGTAAACACATGACATTCAAATTTCAATAACATTATGTTAAATTATTTTAAATTATTTATCACTTACCCGGTGTGAAAAACCAACAGCAAACTTCTGAAAGTCAAGATTTTTGCTTTGCCGCATCACAGTGGAGAAAGAAAAAGGGTCTGTTACAAAAGTGAAGTATTTCCCAGCAATCGTACAAGTGAAAACATTCCCATATTTTTTCTGAGTCTCTCTTAAGAAGCCTAAAGGGTTTGAGACATAATCCAACGTGACACCAATGAATGGCAGCCAACCAGTAATCAATGGTGGCTCCCCTTTTCGCCTGTGAATACACACACACAATGAAAAAAGATCATTGTTAGCCATTGAAAAAAATTAATATGGACATCTGATTTTTTTTTATAATAATAACAAACTTGTCACATTTCCTGTAGGCTATAAAGTAATGTACGCAGTTTGCCACATGCATCATGTATGATTGTCTGATATATTTCTAAAATCTCTACATGATTTATTATATATACATACACACACACACACACACACATATATATATATATATATATATATATATATATAGTTAAGATATATATATATATATATATATATATATATATATATATATATATACATACAGTGTGTGTGTATATATATATATATATATATATATCGTTTGTGTTTTTTTTTTATCGTTTGTTTTATGTTCTGTTTGCTTTGTTGTATTGTAGCCTAATCCTTCAGCTGCGATAATAATTAACAATTTACCAGGGATTCTACCATACGTGACCTCAAACTTCAGTTCCTCCTGTAGTAAAATAACGAACAGATATAACATATCTTACCTTTTACACTTTTTATACTGTACGTGCACTAACTTACAAACGTTAAGCGTGAATACTGCGTTTTTCAAAAGAGACTTCTGTTAATGACCGCCAGTTCATCTCACCTTTTCCGGCCGCATATCCACACTATCCAAAATGTAAGAAGAATTGTCGTAATAATGACAAGAAAGGTAGCCATTTCGGGTAACCTGCGTTTTTCCTTCCCCACTAACCTACATATTGATAGTTTGTTCCTTGACCTAGCCTTTAGACGCGCCCCGCAGCAGGCTTGACGCAACACAATGAACATGCACACACAGGTTTCCAGTGGTATTTTATTTTGTACTAACTTTAATCGCGCCTGCCCCTCCGGAGGTCTGTGCACGCCACTGCAATGATGTGGCAATCTGATTGAGCAAATTCATAGGCAGTTAGTGGTCAGGATTTAGACATTTTCTGAGAACCATGAACACTTTGTAACAGCAGTCTTATGTGGTTAACTGCAACATAACATATCAAAAAACAAAAGCAAATTATCAATAAAGAAAATATGAAATAGATTAGTCCAGGAATGTTTTAATACTTTTTGATTTAATAATCCAAAACCTGAGAAATGTTTTCAGACATTTTTTTTTTTTAGTTTCCCAATATGACTGCAGGAACACAAAACACAATCCAAACATCCATTTACACTTCAGCAGCATTACATTTCAAATTAGCAGGACAGACCTGTGGGCAGACAAGAACTCTTTTATTTGCAGACTAGCAAACTCACCCAAACTGTACTTAACTCACACACTACAACTAGCTCACACTGTCAACAGCTGCATAATTGCTTTAATACATTGTGTCTATGTGTATGTCAGTCACAGATCTAGCATGTCTGTGTTCCTATCACAGAAAGATGACACATTTCTTCTACAATATCATATTTTATTTCAGTGGCTATAATCTGATGTGGTTGTCATAAAATTAAGTTATATAAAGGGTTTCTCCACCCCAAAAATTAAATTTTGTCATTAATCACTTACCCCCATTTCGTTTCAAAACCCGTAAAAGTTTAGTTTAAACAAGAATCTTATCTGGAGCCTCCATGCACCAGCAACAGAATGAGCCATTGTTTCACAATGAGCCACAGTGGTGACTTTCAGTTAATGTACATATGGCAGAAATGTATGGAAAAATCAATTAAAGATGTTATCAAACAGACGATGAACACTGTTAACAGCAATTATTATACAATACAATAAAACTTATAGCAAAATTAGGTAGGTCTGTGTATGTAGTTTGAGGGTTGACATCATCTGAGGGGTTGGCATTATCTCTTCTCAGGAGTTCTGGATCCATACTGAAGCTTACACAGCTGGGAACCAAATGTGAAAAAGCTCTACCTCCTTTATTAGACTTTGCTTTCCTAGATACTACAAAAAGTGAATGCATGAACTAGCTTTTCTACATCAGAAACAGGTTACATGTTTCATAGCTTGTTTCAAATATGTAATAATGCTGTTTTTGTAACATAGGAAATATGATTTTCAAAAGACCAGCTGCTGTTTAATATAACACCTAGATTTTTTACTGTAGAGGAAGTCACAGTACATCTGTCTAGTTGCAAATTGTAATCCAAGATATTCTGTGTACGCCTTTTCTATCCCCATCTATCATCCATCTATCCCCACCATCATACTGGCTAACGTACACTCTTTGGACAATAAACTGGCCTACATCTGACTACTACGTTCAACTCAGAGGACTGTAAGAGACTGTTGTGTTTTTGTGTTCACGAAAACATGGCTTAGCAACAGCATTCCAGATGGTGCTATTCAGCTCGATCAGCTGACGTGCTATCGATTGGACAGAGCTCTCGTCGCGGGAGGAAAAACCTGCGGTGGCGGGCTTTGTGTTTACATCACTGATGCAAGGTGCCATGATGCTGTTTTGATCTGCAAACACTGCTCACCCCTGCTGGAGTTTATGATTATTAAGTGCCGGCCATTCTATCTGCCGAGGGAATATACAGCCATAATGCTCATTGCTGTTTACATTTCTCCGAACTCCAACAACAACAATAGGAGCAGTGCACTAAATGAACTGTACCAGGACATCAGTGAGCAGCAGACAGCCCACCTTGATGCTTTTCTCATCATAGCTGGGGATTTCAACCACGCAGACTTAAAGAGTGTGTTTCCAAAATACAACAACACATTAACTTTCCAACACGAGGTAAAAACATTTTAGACTTTGTTTACACCACACAGAGAGGAGCCTACAAAGCTCTCCCCTCCCCCACCTCGGTGCCTCAGACCACATCACTGTTATGCTAATGCCTACATACAGACCGCTCATTAAAGTCGCCAAATCAGTTCAAAAACAGATTCAAGTGTGGCCGGAAAGGTTGTCAGAGGCTCTTCAGGACTCCTTTGACCGTCTGACTGGAATATGTTTAAGCAGGCTGCCACATACAATAACACCACAGACCTCCAAGAGTACTCCGAGACTGTCACTGCCTACATCACCAAGTGTATTGATGATGTCACACACCATCACTGTCCAGGCCAATCAGAAGCCGTGAATGACAGGGGAGGTCTACAGACTCCTGAAGACGTGAAACGCTACCTTCAGAGCTGGAGATGAGGTGGGGAGAACAGCCAGGGCCAACCTGTCCCGTGGCATCAGAGAGGCTAAGAGACAGTACTCCAGGAGGATAGCCCATCAATTCAGCGACAGCAGAGACAACCGGAGCCTGTGGCATAGAATACAGAACACACTCTATTAGCATATATAATTTTTATATAAGTTTTATATATGGTTGAGTATCATCAGCAGAACAGTCGAAACTAAACCAATATTTTCTAATAATATTACAATGGGGCAACATGTATATTGAAAATAGCAAAGGACCTAGGACAGATCTTTGTGGCACTCCATATTTTCCTTGTGATAACTGAGATGATTCCCAATTTAAATAAACAATGTGGTAGTGATCGGACAGGTAGGATTTGAACCATCTTAAAGCCTGCCCTTTAACTCCTGTATAGATTTGTAATTGATCTATGAGTATTTTATGATCTATAGTATCGAACGCAGAACTAAAATCAAGTAAAACTAGCAATGCTGGTATCCTCAAAGGACAGACCTTTACCCCCCACCCCCAAATAAATAAATGTTTGCCAGAATAATTATCAAAAATACATACCACAAAATACAAACACATGTACCGAACAACCTTTAAAATGTACAGTATAAAACTTTTATTTTAAACCAGTAAATTTAGCAACACACACTAATACTAAAATCTGTTTCCTACCTTATTTTACCTTATAACATATTCTGACAGGTGCAGGTGGTAAAAGAGAAAGCCAAATAAAGAATAATGAAGAAGGTTATCATTAGCAGCTTTTCCACAAGCTGAAGTATATACTCGTATAAAGATGGTACACAGAGTCATATATGCAAACACAAAACTCCATCATAGTAATACACTTGATACTTAAATAAACTGTACCGTTTATAGCCTTTTTCTGTAAAATTACATAAATGTTCAGTTAAATATTTATTTTGCAGTTTTCCCCAGTTTTCTTGAAGTGAAGTAAGTAAAATAAAATAAAATAAAATAAAATTGTAAAATATTATTATTATTATTATTTATTTACTAGTTTAAATGGTTGTACCAAGTTGTTCCTCTCATGCTTCTTTAGACAAATTAGGATTTAAAGTGGGGATACCCTGATTGATAGGCCATCATTGTTATTTGTCTGATTTTCATTCTAATCCTGTGATTGGAGATTGGGTAATCCTGGCTACTTTCTGAGTCTATTTTATTAAAACTGCAGAAAAGTGCTACTATAATGAATGGAAACTTGATGAGCCCTTGAAGCATGATATTATGACCACTAAAGATTATTGGTATTTATTGGTAACTGAAAAAAATACGACTTCAAAAATTCATGAGACTTTGGACATTAAAAAGTCCAAATACTTTGCATGACCACTGCATAAATAATTACTTAATAAAAGACTATGGATAATTAAGAATAAGAAGTGGATAATTAAGAATTACTTTACATTTCGGAAAGTAGGACAAAAAAAATAAAAAAAACTACACAATATGCTGTAGCAATCTCATTGAGTAAATTCAGAGGCAGTTAGTGGTCAGGCTGTAGACATTTCCTGATAACTAATATGAACAAACAGCTTAAATAAACACTCTGTGTAACATAACAGTCTTATGTGCAACAAATTAATTTCAAACCCAATGACATAAATACATTATCAGTGACATAAAGAAATGATAGTATGAAATAGGAAAGACTGGGAATGTTGTAATATGCTACTTTTTGTTTTGTTGTCTGTATCCTATTGCTGTTGTATTATTCTCAAAATGTTACTATACTTCATTAGAATTATTTGCTAGGTACAGATTAACTAAACACACTTTAACTGAACAATGACACTTGCTTGTTTTTTATTTTTTATTATTGATCTCTGTTGCTTCACTAAATCATTATGTTCTTGTTTATCACTGTAAAGCTTATTTGAAACAATCTATATTGTATAAAGTGCTATATAAATAAAGGTAATATGTAGTAATTAGGGCTGCAAAAGATACATTTTTATTAATTGATACAAAATAAAAGTTTATGTTTACTTACTATATGTGTGTGTACTTTCTATATTTATATGTATATATAGATACATACATACATGTATATAAGAACGATAACTATGTTACATTTATATATAAAATATTTATATTTATAAATATAAATTACATACGTGTTTACATAAAAATACATAATTACAAATATATACATAGGCCTATATGTGTGTGTGTGTGTGTGTGTGTGTGTGTGTTTATACATAATATACACAGTACACATATATATAGTATACAAACATATATAGTAAACTTTTATTTTGAATCGATTGATCTGTACATAAAATACCATCTATGTTTGCTACTGTCCACTATGTTACCTTTACTGGGTAACACAGTTGACAGGTAAGTTGATATTTTTTGTTGTTTTGGGCCTACATTCAGCCTGGAACTACTGAGCATATTGTATGTTTAGAAATCTATTTTCATAAACAAAACATACATTTTAGTTTAATTGTCTTGTTAAAATTTGGAGCAATGATACTTGTGTAACACAGTTGACAGTCAATCAACTCTTGACTCAGGTTTGTGGAAAAGAGAACGGGGAAAGAGAGAGAACATACTTTAGAGTGTTTCCTCCATGTAGTTCTCAATGAAATTACATCATACTGTGCAAGTTATGCAAGAATGGGACAAACCATTCCTTTTTGTGAGGTTTTTTTTCTAGTGGGTAACTTAGTTGACAATGGTTTTTTGGAACAAAATAATACAAGTTATATCGCAATAAACACTTATTATTTTTGAAGAGCACACCCAAATGTCTTGATTACTTAATCTAACTGGCAAAATTATGAAATTTATTTATATCTGAGGACATTTTCATGTTTAAATGCAGAGTATAATGAGCAAATTCGGTGTACAAATACTGCTGAATAACAGGGTTCCCTTTCATAGGTCACTTCGATGCTGTGGTGACGTCACCACGTATGGGAACACCTTCGGTGTGACGAATGTCTGAAGCCCTATACCATCCCGCCAATCCTATCGGCCAAATGGCGCATGGCACCACCCTACGCATGCGCACGCATGATATACCTGGGTGCAGCGCGCCATTTCGCTCAGATTTCATTCCTTCAGGAATAGCGAATCATCTGTGCCCTATCATCTCGCGTTCTCCAGCGATTTTCTTCGAGCAGTGTTTAACTCCTCTTTCGCGGACGCGATGAGTCAACGAAAGGTAAGAGCCGTATAATGGGTTTATCACAGGGAGGTACTCATGAGAGATTTGTTTGCAGCCTCTCTACATGTTCTCTCTGTGATAGCCTACGGCTATGGTAAAATAAAGAAAAGTATCCGCGCTCTGGAGTCTATTTCTTCAGTCGCCTCGCGTCTAACCCCCACCGTTCGCTTCTGCGGTCGCCGAGGCCCCACACGAGGTGTTGGTTAGGGGCGATATGTGCGGCTTGACTTGAATACAGTGATGCACTGGAGTTTTTCCACTTGCTCGCTCTTCCCTACTCGAGCGCGTTAATCAGAGCAGTTTTGCTTTTATACTATGTTGTCTAACCGCAGCTTCGAACTCAGAGTAGGCTCTGGCCGGCATAAGCGGTTCTCTCCCTCCGAGCGGACAGGAGAAACGCGCTTCCCCTTCCTCAGTGTGCTATTATGTGGCTATCCGCACGGTGGATAAACTACCCTTCTCACGGACCTCCACCAAGAGGTTTCGAGGTCCTGGAAGCAGCCTTTATCAGCGCATATCACGAACGGCGCGGGTTTTTGCCACGATTAAGTGACATGGCGGACTGCTATTATATAGCGATGCCGTTTGACTACCTCTCTAGCCGAACGGATCGCGCCAAACTCCGCCGCGACCTAGTCTCGTCGAAGACGTATCTAGTCGTGTCTATTTCGGCAAATTTTATTCTCTTATTACGGTTCTTTACAAGAAGCCTCTCGTTCTTAACCCCCACACTCTAACATTGACTGTCTCGCAGCACAAGCACTTCGAGCGTCACTGAACTGAGCTGTTATTTGAGAGCCCCTCAGACACTGCACAATTCAGTCTTCAGAGTTTGAGGAACGGCATAGAGACTGGCGAATATGGCCAGTTTATGACGGCTCACACAGCTGCCACGTTCTCGCTAGCGGCGTGGCCCTATGTTTATCTTGTTGGATTAAATCCTGCCGTGGACACGCTTCAGGATTATACACAACGATACGCAGCGAGTTTGACGCATGCATTTTCCTTCAATGTTTGCCGGGGTCTGTGCCCTCCACTAAAGAGTGCTGTTGGACTGCTAATGCACATCCAACCCTCTCACTGCAGTCCCCACGCTCTAACATTGACTGTCTCGCAGCAAAGGCACCTCGAGCATCATTGGATTGAGCTATCATTTGAGCGCCCCCTCAGACACTCTGCACTATCCAGCCTTCAGAGTCTGAGGGACGCCACAAGTGGCTGGCAAATATGGCCAGTTTATGACGGCTCACACAGCTGCCGCGTTCTCGCTAGCGGCGTGGCCTAATGTTATCTTGTTGGATTAAATCCTGCCGTGAACACGCTTCAGGATTATACATAACGAAACGCAGCGAGTTTGACGCATGCACTTTCCTTCTATGTTTGCCAGGGTCTGTGCCCTCCACTAGAGAGTGCTGTTGGACTGCTAATGCACATCCAACCCTCTCATTGCAGTCCCCACGCTCTAACATTGACTGTCTCGCAGCAAAGGCACCTCGAGCATCATTGGATCGGGCTGTAACGCCAGGCGTAAATAAATAAATAAATAATAATCCCTCAGACACTCCAGCTTTCAGATTTCGAGGGGCGATTCAAGGTCTTACACCGACGACCCGTTTATGACGGCTCGCACAGCCGCCGTTTTAGTTAGCGGCAGAGCCTGATGTTCAATTCGTTGGTCTAATTCCTGCCGTGGACACGTTTCAGGATTATACACAACGGGACGCAATAGCTCTTATGCATACACTTCCCCTGTGCACGAATGCCGCAGGCTTTTCCATGCACGGACATTTATGTGTATGACAGCGTTGCAGAAAGTGGAAATTTGAGACTGCTAGTATTGTTTTGGGTCGCGTGGAACGCTTGCCCGGCATTTCTCAATGGGTGTTACGCACAATTGTCACGGATACACCAATTCGTTTTTTAGAGGCCCGCCTCTTTTCCGCTGAATTCTTTCCACGGTGGTAAACTGATGGTAATAGCAGTGTTGTGACAGGAGATGTCAACTCTGCTAAGCAAAGGGGCTATAGAAGACGTACACCCCTCTCAGATGGAGGCAGGGTCTTACAGCTGTTTTTTGTAAAAAAAAAAAAAAAAAAAGAGACGGCGGATTGTGACCCCGTACTTCTCAAAATGCATGGATGTAGCTCTGGCCCCGTTGCGGCTCAAGGGCGTCAGTCTGTGAACCACTTAGACGATTGGCAGCGGCATTCCCCGTAATTTGTCTGGGGTTACTTCACATGCGCCCTTTTCAGTGGAAAAATGGGCGGAAAGACGACATATTTCACCCCGTTGTCTTCCGCATCGGACGATTTCGGTGAAACGGAGTTGTGTAATGTCGTTAAAACTATGGATGCCAACCGAATTTCTCCTACCGGGGTTCGGCTGGAGATTTGAGCTTTCCCAGAGACCGTCATGACAGATGCGTCTTTGACCGGTTGGGGAGCTGTTTGTCAAGGGCTACCAGCCCATGGAGTGTGGACAGCTGCACAACGCAGTTGGTATATAAACCGGTTGGAATTACTGGCAGTTTTCTGGCTCTCCAGTAATTCGCGAATCTGCTGATCGGCCGTCTTGTGCTGCTCAGATCAGACAACACAGCGTTTGTCTCATACCTGAATCACTAGGAAGGATTACGCTCTCGCCCCCTGTGAAGGCTGGCGAGACATGTTCTTCTTTGGTCTCAGAACAAATTTCTGTCGATCCGAGTTGTTCATGTCCCCGGACGTTTGAACTTCGGAGCGGATATGCTATCCAGACAGGCTCTGGAACAGGGAGAATGGAGATTACACCCCCAGACGGTGAATCTTTTATGGCGGATATTCGGTAAAGCGAAAGTGGATTTATTCGCGTCGAACATGACTACGCATTGCCCGCTATGGTTCTCCCTATGCCCCCCATCGCCCCTGGGCGTGGATGCATTAGCTCACAGCTGGCCCAGGACCAGTCTGTATGCTTTTCCTCCGATTCGTTTGATCCCAGCGGTATTATGCAGAATACGGCGGGACAGAGTGGAACAGCTGCTGCTGGTGGCTCCGCGATGGCACACGCAGTCGTGGTTTGCGGATCTGATCAGTCTGTTAGCGGGCTCTCCATGGGACATTCCCCTCAGACAGGATTTATTATCACAAGCACAGGGGCTGATTTGGCACCCGAGGCCAGATCTGTGGAAACTGTGGGCGTGGCCACTGAGCTGAGTGCATTAGTATGTCCCGGTCTTTCTGTTGAAACCACTGAGACTATATTGAATTCTAGAGCAGCTTCTACGAGACGCTTATATGCTTTCAAGTGGAGACTGTTTACAGCCTGGTGTGGCAATCGTAATGTGGATCCAGTTTACTGCCCAGTGGCTTCAGTGCTGCAGTTCCTCCAGGATCGTTTTTCGGATGGCGTAACACCAGCCACTTTAAAGGTTTACGTGGCAGCCATTTCAGCTTACCACGAATACATAGGCGGTGCCTCTGTGGGGCGTCATCCACTAGTTTCTCGTTTCATACAGGGTGCGCGACGGCTGAGGCCTTTCCGCCCTGTGCGAGTTCCTTCATGGGATTTATCCATTGTGTTGCTAGGTTTATCAGGGCATCCGTTTCAGCCCTTGGAGACTGTATCGGATAAATTCCTGACACTGAAGACACTTCTTCTCATGGCTTTATCCTCCCTCAAGAGAGTTGGGGATTTACAGGCTCTTTCTGTTTCACCCTCATGCATGGAATTTGCACCGGGCTCTGTGAAGGTGCTGCTGCGGCCCAGGCCTAACTATGTTCCTAAGGTCGCATCTAACCTCTTTCGCTTTCAGCATGTGGTCCTGGAAGCTTTTTCACCTGCTGAGGCTGGGTCAGGAGATCTAAGTCTTTGCCCTGTGAGAGCTTAAAGACTTATGTGGATCGTACAGCCCCTTGGCGTGAATCTGACCAGCTGTTTGTCTGTTTTGGACATAAAAGTAAGGGCCATGCGGTTACAAAGCAGCGCATGTCCCATTGGCTGGTGGAGGCAATTTCTTTGGCCTATGAGGCGCGCGGACTCGCTTCGCCCTTGGAAGTTAAAGCTCATTCCACTCGAGCTGTGGCTTCTTCTCAAGATTTTCTCAGTGGATCTTCTATGGATGATATCTGTGCTGCGGCAGGAGGGTCCTCACCGAGCACTTTTATCAAGTCCTACAGTCTAGATGTGAGGATGGCTCCTGGCTCCCGGGTTCTCTCCGCTTGAGCAGATGCTTCCTCGGATCTCAGTTATCAGGTACGTCAGGCGTTTTGGTATATCGTTCCCATACGTGGTGACGTCACCGCAGCATCGAAGTGACCTATGAAAGGGAACATCTCGGTTACGTATGTAACCATGGTTCCCTGAATAGGGAACGAGATGCTGCGGTTCTGGCCGTTCCGTACCTTGATAATGTTCTTCATCTTCAGTCATGAAATCTGAGCGAAATGGTGCACTGCACCCAGGTATATCATGCGTGCGCATGCGTAGGGTGGTGCCATGCGCCATTTGGCCAATAGGATTGGCGGGATGGTATAGGGCTTCAGACATTCGTCACACCGAAGGTGTTCCCATACGTGGTGACGTCACCGCAGCATCTCGTTCCCTATTCAGGGAACCATGGTTACATACGTAACCGAGATGTTTTATATCATTTTGAGCTTATTGTAGTGTGATTAGGAAACATATAATTTTGTACTAGAAAGCATTGGGTCTTTATATTGATGAATATATATAT
This sequence comes from Carassius auratus, assembly GCF_003368295.1. Taxonomy (NCBI): domain Eukaryota; kingdom Metazoa; phylum Chordata; class Actinopteri; order Cypriniformes; family Cyprinidae; genus Carassius; species Carassius auratus. The sequence goes on along the minus strand of NC_039249.1, from coordinate 25,071,303 downwards.
ATATATATATATATATATATATATATATATATATATATATATATATATATATATATATATATATATATAAATACTTAATGGACATGAGATGTACCCACAATTTTTACTTAAATGTGACAATGGACCACAAAACCAGTCTTAATTCGCTTGGGTGTATTTGTAGCAATAACCAAAAATACATAGTATGGGTCAACTTTATTGATACCAAAATCATTAGTCAAGTCAAGTCACCTTTATTTATAAAGCGCTTTAAACAAAATACATTGCGTCAAAGCAACTGAACAACATTTATTAGGAAAACAGTGTGTCAATAATGCAAAATGACAGTTAAAGGCAGTTCATCATTGAATTCAGTGATGTCATCTCTGTTCAGTTTAAATAGTGTCTGTGCATTTTGCAATCAAGTCAACGATATCGCTGTTGATGTAGTGTCCCCAACTAAGCAAGCCAGAGGTGACAGCGGCAAGGAACCGAAACTCCAACGTGATCTCATGAGAATACATGTGTATTTTTACGTTAAATGTGGTTCTACCACACGTACATTTACTTACGTTTTCATGCACATAGAAACGTACAATTTAGACGTATTTATAGCAGTAAAACGTACAAATACTTACGTGTTAGCAGCTAAAAAAACATAAATATTCTAACGTAAAGTGTGAATGTATATGAATTCCCATGTATTAATATTAAAATCGTGGCTTTTATGTTGTATTTAATTGTCATATCAATACATGTTTTTATTCAATTTATTGAAAGCAGTTTACTCGTCTACTTAATAGGAAATACCATTTCTGTGCATGCTGCAAACCATAGATACACAAAAGCACAGCATACAATTACAAATCACATCCATTTTATTTGTTTGCTGTACTGCATATCTTTAGAATGCAGATGTTTGCAAGGAACATATCTAAATTCAGCCCTTTATCAATCGAGCTGCGTCCGAAATCGAATACTGCGTACTGGGTACTACATTTAAATTTGAACGTACTACTCGACCGTTAGAAAAGTACGTTCTATATAGTATGAATGTGGGTAGTATGAATGGAATTCGGACGTACTACATCCGCCATGTTGACATTGTCACGTGACATACGTCGTCACAACAGCACGTAAATTTAAAGAGCCCAATCTACTGAGCGAACATCGGTGATGTTTTTCGTTTTTCTTGCCGCTTTCGTCTGCGTCGACAGCTTGTAAATCCTTTACTAAAATAAATTTAGCTTTTAATTTTCTACCTCAGAAGCAGCTACAGCTGTGAACAAAATGACAGACTGATTTTATGTAAGGATATAAAGTAATTTATTGTAATGATTGCCTTCTCCACCACAGATGACCTGGAGGCAGTGGAAGCATCTTTTCTTCTGGTAGCTGACACAATAGATGGCTGTCACATACAAATTGAACCTCCAGCAAGTGTTATTTCAACAGGAAGTGGTTTCATTCTGTTCAGCTGCAGGTCACCACCATGGTAAGTACCTTGATATCTTTGTTGAGGTAGGGTCTGTGTATGATGCCAGGGTGCTGAAGAACTCTGGAGGCCTATCCACCTGCAGGAAAACACATCCTGGGAGATGGTGTGTGTCCTTGTTTGAGTGCACACATCTGCCTCATCACAGCAGACAGAGAGCCTGAACACAATCCTGCACAGCTTTGATTCAACACCAATGATGCTCGTGCACAGAACATTGTTGAGAGAGACTTCAGGATTATGAAGACCAGTCACCAGCTGTGCTCCATCTTCTTCTTCAAGGCCCTGGAAGTAGGGATGGCTGACGCGAAACTAACGTTTCGACACAGTGTCGAGATCCCGAAGCGTAGATGTTTCGAAACACTGCTCCGAACTGTGATTCAAAACACCCATGTCACGTGACTATGGCTAAACGAAGCTTCTGCGCGTTTCATAAGTGTCTCGACCAACAGGTGGCACGCTTGCCGAGTCTGCGTTTGATTGACAGGGGCGGGAACAAACCACACAGGCGATACACACAAGGGGCAAGGAACTCGACCGGAAGTTGAAGTCGGGTGGGGGCTGCCATCTTTTAGCAGAACTTCACTTGCGATAGCATTCCCATTGACTCCCATTCATTTTGGCGTCACTTTGACAGCGAATAACTTTACATCTGAGGCGTTTAAAGACTCTGTTTGTCCATTATTTATTTCTAAAGATACACGACAATGTATAAAGGGCTCCATTACCTTCTATGTTACATTATGGCCCCGTATAAACAGTTTTTGTAAAAAATAGGCTAACGATTGCGTCATAACCACTCGGCTCTCTGTCGCATTACCGTACAGACAGGAGGAGAAGCTCGCAGGCAATTAACTTAATATGGCGTACTGTCGTTACATTTTAAAATACTATACAAAATAATTAATCAGAATACTTACTCCTACTCACTCACGACAAAGAACTCCCCGCTCAAGCTCGCCGTCTCTGCAAGATTAACGATGGCAGTTTGCACGCACAGCTACTAGAAGATTTACATCTGCCAGACAGGTTGCTGACGTCGTCAAGCTTCGTTTGAGTCTGCGCGTCAGAAACGGAAGTGCTAAAAAACGCTAAAACTGGGCTTCATTTGTCTCAATTGAGTTCCAATGGGGTCGCTGTGTCCATTTCTTTTACTGTCTATGGATACACAGTGCCACAGCAGATGCCACAGTAGAAGTTAAAAAGTACCTAAAAGATGCATTTTTGCCAAGAACCCATGATCCACTAAGTTACTGGAAAGAGAGAGCTGTGATTTTTCCTCATTTGTATGTCCTTGCTAAAAAATATCTATGCATGCCAGCAACAAGTGTCCCTTGTGAGAGGATTTTTTCTAAGGCTGGAGAAATTATCAGTAAAAAAAGAAGTAGGCTAAGCCCTTCCACAGCAGAGCAATTAATATTTTTGAATAAAAATCTTTAAAAAAAAACAAAAACAAATAAGACCATTGTGGATTTATTTGTTTTATTCATTTTTCATGACCAAAATAACCTAGTTATTATTATGATATAGGATTATATAGGATATTATTATAGGATTTTAAAATATCACCACATTAACGAAAACAAAATATTTTTATTTATTTTTAAATGGCTTGTTGTCAAAGTTGTTTCAGATAACATGGGCAATTGGCCACTAGGTGTCACCATGGAGACGGGTGTCGGTAAAGTTTCGAAGCCTCGAAACAAATACGGCACTTTGCTTCAACTGTTTCAGTGTTTCATGAAGCCTCGCTCTGCCCACCACTACCTGGAAGTGAGTTCTGCTTTTGTGCAGATGTTGTTGCATGCTGTGCAGTGCTCCACAACCTCCGTCTTCTGAATGAGGACATTGCGGATCCACAAATTGTAGAGGATCATGACGATGATACACTGGAACCCCAGAACACAGAAGTCAGCACAGAAGAGCATGTGCGGGACAAATGGACCACAGCTGTGTCACAGCAGACGACCGTGTGCAGCTCTTCAAGAGCAGGATTACCTGTAGGACAGTCGAACAGGTTAAGACTCTGCAAATCAGTTAATGTTCTCATAGTGCTATTGTTTAAGCTTGTGTAAGTTGTGAAGGTCATTTTAAGACTGTCAAATCAAGATATACATATATTAGTTATTTAAGAAATATAAATACTATAAAATCACATAAATATGTATAAATACACATGTAAGTATTTAAATTTAAACGTGTGTGTATTTATATATACACAAATATATTACTTTCATAACTGGGAATTCATATTACAGTTGAAAATGAAAATGTTACAATTTGAAAATCTAGAGACATATCACATAACATAGCATACCAACATATTTACAACAAGTTTAATTTTATAATATGTATTACTTTATCCCTGGGTTATATTTTTGAATTCCACTTTTTTTCACTCATTTTTGATTCCCAAATTTAAAGTCCTCATCTACAGTTACTGAAATGAAGCTGCTGAAGTTTATTTTCCTGACATTATTATAGAAACGTCTTAAAAAATTCCCTTTTGCTGTTGCTTTAAGCTATTATACTACTTTATGAAAATGTTAATGTGGTTTTGTCTGAAGCTTTGTGCTCTTATCCATGTAGAAATGAAAAATAAATAAATAAATACATAAAGAGAATAATTTGTATGGGTATTTCTCTTAAGTGTGGCACCCATTCTCAAGACAACATTCTTCAGATGTTAAAAAAACAACTGGAAACTGCTACAAAATCAGTGCACACAACTGCTTCAAAAGTTATTTGCTATTAAGTACTTTGCAACTGACAAAATAGCAACTGGAAATACCTGGAAATTCATATTATAATAAAAAAAAGCATAAATCAGTGATGATCCTAACATAAATACATGTAAAGAGTGTGTGTGGTTAAGATTAATTTTCATTTATATACTTACTGAATTACGCTTTACGCGAGCTCGCGGGCAGTTGCGCTGCCGCGAATATATCATTTTTCTACTTTAAACAGTTCAGAAACATCTGAATTTAGCTCTTGGTGTGTTCTAACGTGTGGATTGCGTGCAATCGCCGTTTTAAAAGGTCTTAACCCTGCTGAAAAAAACAATAGAAACCAGAGGGGTTACCAGGATGTCATGTTTGGGGGGGCATTTGGCTTTTTTGGGGGGGCAACATAAACAACTGAAAAAATTGAGCGCAAGATTAAGCTATACTACACACAATCTGTTTTAGTGCATATCTTTTTCTAAGCCAGGAACCCAGAGATAGGTACAGGGCCCCTATTAGACTATAGGGCTGTCACATAAAACTTGGTTAAACCCGGTCAACATTAATAATATGATGATGATATTATTATTATTATTCACAGATATATATATATATAGAACAGATCACGGTGATTGCCTGATGATGAGTGACAGGTGTTTGCTTTTGAGAAGACTTGCTACACGAGTAGGCTTTTTTAAAATGAATCTGAAGTCAGGTTTGTATAGACAAGAGGTAAATTAATTTGTTTCTTCTAAGCTGTTCCAGACGTAGGTGCTACCATAAATTCGCCAGTTAGCCTCTACGTTTCTTTTTGAATGCGGCCCCAGGTAAAAAAAAATGCATATGCTCATTTGAACAGTATGAGAACAGTATTTGAATGGTATTCTCTGGTTGTAATTGGCTTGGGATAAAAGTGTCTGCTAAATGAATAAATATAAACATGTAGGCCTAGATAAAAGAAAACATATTAGGCTACAGGGGGTAAGAAGAGTTGAAATAAAAGCTATTTTTGTGAAACTATAAGAATTGAGTTTATGATGTCATTAGCAGAGGCAACATAACTATTTTTAAACATGGTTTTATTTTTATTTTATTTGTTTATTTAATTTTATTATGATTAGTGGTGCTTGCCATAGGCAAATGTAATAATTATTTTACGGGGCTGTGGAGTCTGTATGGGTTTGTTCTCCCTCAGCTAGGGGTGGGTGATATAATAAAAATCTAATAAGTCTGTTTTTTTTTTTTTTTTTTTTTTTTAGAAATCATGATTTTATCCTGATTCTTTGTCATGTTGGTTTTTCTATTTTGCAAGCTGTTTGAGCATCATAGCCAAACTAATTTCCCTATTATAAAGCATTTTAAGGTAACAAAATATGAAAAAGTATGGGGGATATTTAGGCCAAAGTGCATGGGTGAAGATAAAAATATTTGTCATTATTTTATCTTAAAAAATGAGAACAAAGATATACATTAAAAATACAGATATTATACAAACAAACTGTTTTATTTTCAGGTACAATAGATGTATTTAGCAGGAGCATTAAAAAAAATAATGAACAAATATAAAAATAAAACACTGTATACACTGATTCCTAAAGCAACTGTATTAAAGTTTTTCAGTCAAGAGTACTGAGTGATTTTTCTCTGTGGGTTTTGTGTTTTATTAACATTAAAGGAATAATTCACCCAAAAATTTTAATAGTGAAGAAAAAAACCTGAATGAGTTTCCTTCTTCTGCTAAACATAAGCGTTATTTTGAAGGTAGAAAACCAAACAGTTGCTGGTTCACAGTGACTTCCAGAGTATGTTACTATCAAAGTCAATGTGGACCAGCAACAGCTTGGTTACACAGATTCTTCAAAATATCTTCTTTTGTGTTCAGCACAAGCAAGAAGTTAATATAGGTTTTGGACAACATGTGAGTGTATAAACAATGACAGAAATTCAATTTTAGGGGGAACTATCCCTTTAATTCACACGGCAGCATGTACTGCCTACTGTCCCTTTAAGACATGCATGCATACATACATCCATCCATCCTCTTTCAGTTGTTTACTTTCATTATAGACATATCCAACTTAGTCTATACATAAACCTTGTGTGTTTCGACAGTATTTGTGAATAAGTGCAGTATGCTGTGAGAGTACCGCTAAGTTAACACTTATGTTAGTGTATTATATTAATTCCGTGGCGCCAGAACTGCAGCTGATAGAATGTGCGCTGCGGCACAATACAACAATATTTCTTCAAAAGCAGATCGTGGAGACATTTTTATCGTCGCAGAATTCTATGACTTTCAAAAAAACCCTGTTTCAGTCAAAATCACGATGTTCCGCTCTCAATGCACTTCGATCCCATACGCTGTTTTGGGACGGCAACTGGAGTGGAAAAGCTCATTTGTGCCACCCTTGTGGACACGCCACTGCTCTAAGGCTCTGCCAGGTAAACATTTCATTGGCGTTCTATTCTCACATGATGCACTTTTTCTGAGCCCATAAGCCTGAAGCGCGCGCGCGCACTGTCAAACAGCGCCAAACAGGATTTTCTATGGGTCAGACTTATCTGCTACTGATGGAAAAAAAATGCACAAAACAATCAACTTTTAAATGTTTATTTATCATCAGAGGGACAGTCCGTTTCTCGGGGAGGCAGGGCTTATCCTAGGGGAGGCACTGCCTCCCCCAGCCTCCCCCTAGACACGCCCCTGATAGAAACCATTACAGAATTTGTAATGGTTTTAATGGTTCTTATTGGAATTCTAATGGTTTTAATGGACACTGTAATGGTCTCTGTGGGTCTCGGTAATTTGCTTTCTTCTATTGTTGGCGTGTATTGTCTATTGGATACCATTAACCAATAGAACACCCTTAGAAACTTCTAGTGGTATCTACTGGACACCAGTAGAAACCATTATGACTCCAATAAATTTAGTGGTTTCTTTGGAAAACTGTAATGGTCTTAGTGGGTAGGCTACTGCTGAAAAAAAATGAACACACAAACAATAGAAACCATTACAAAATTTGTAATGGTTTTAATGGTTATAATGGGAATTATGTTGGTTTTAATGGTCACAGTAATGGTCCCTGTGGGTCTCTATTGGTAAATTGCTTTCTTCTATTTGGCATGTATTGTCTTGGATTGCCACCATACGTCATTTGGAAAAGTTTTTTTTTATTTATTTATTTTTATTTTTTAAATCAACTCGTCATGGCCTTCAAAATTGACTTGAAAGTTGGTATATGTTTTGTCTGTCGGATTTGGTCCAAATTTAGCCCAAAAATAGATGTGAAATAACAGTGAAATTCTGCGTGACTTCCACGTGCTGTAATGTGCGCGCGCGCAGAACTGGAGCGGAGGACGTCACCATGGAAACGAGGCGGCAGCCCAACCGTCAAGCAGCTGATCGCTGACACTCAATGAGGTTTCACTTTTTTTTTTAGGTAAGTTTAGTCTATTAAATTACACAAATAGTACATTAAAGTGTTCCTGACACTTTATTTCATGTAAATTATACGCTTTCGTTTTAATATTTACTTTATAGAAATGGTTTAGCGTCGTCAGAAAAGGTCCATCTCAAAGGTAAGGCTAACTACAAGAGGTAACGATAGACATGAGCTCTTATTTATTAAGTTTGGGCTTTTAATGTCATCTTGTGTGTAGATGCTCTCTCTCTCTCTCTCTCTCTCTCTCTCTCTCTCTCTCTCTCTCTCTCTCTCCATATATATCAATGGATGAATGGAAGTAACTTAACCGAATTAATTTAACCTTAAAAGTATGCACTGTTTAATCCTAAAATGTTTACTAACGTAACCGGATAACGTTACATCACTTACATAGAGCGTGAAAATGGACTGAAACCTTCAGGTTTTGATCTTTCATGGTAAACACATAAATACAAACTTGTTCTGTGATTTCAGAAGTGCCAGAAAAAAACCTCTATGACACGGGAGAAGTTCCTGATTTTAACATTTCTGAAGGGAGCTGATGACAGAGAGGATGAAAACACACACATTTTGATGTCCACGCTGTAGGAGCATTACTAAATAAGTAAAACTAAAATATATATATTTATTGTAAATGATTATATAAATTATATATTCTGTGAATTATTATTTTTCTTTTCTGCATTTCACCTCTGCTATAGTTTATGCCTTATACCTGGCATTGTATAATAAATATTGTTGTCTCTGTGACAGTGCTTATGTTCCTAGGTTCTTCCATGCTGATGGCTGTGCTCTAGTCATATCTCCTGTCGAAGAACATTTTTAGACATTATGAACCATGAATAGTAAGCAATTCCTCAAACATACACTACCATTCAAAAATGTAAGGGTTAGATTTGTCATGTATTTCAAAGACATCTTTTATGCTCACCACTGCTGCATTTATTTGATTAAAATACAGTTAAATTGTGAAATTACCATTTTTTAATAACTATTTTCTATTTAAGTTTGTTTTAATAAGTGATCAAAGCTGAATTTTCAGCATCATTACTCCAGTCTCCAGTGTCACACAATCCTTCAGAAATCATGCTTTGTGAAAACAAGAATAAAATTGTACAAAATATTCACATATAAAGCAGTTATTTGAAATTGTACTAATATTTCACAACATTACCATTTTTATTTATGATCAAATAAATGCAGTTTTCTTAGTGTACATGAGACTTATTTGACGACAGTGACGACACAGTGTTAGAACTCTTGTTAAATATCATTACATGATGTATGTATGATGCCATTCAGCACTGATAGATCTTTTCTATTTCAGAGACTGAAAATCATTGATAAAGCACAAGGTTACTGTAACATATTTAAACAATATTAATAAGAATTAATAAAAATGCATCTGTGACTTAATATTGCTTCTTATTTTACAGTGGGTTGAAAGTTCTCATTAAACACATAGTTTGTAAGTTGTAAGTCATTCTGTCGCTTTATAGTGCATGTTCAGAACATATTGCAGGAGATCTCAACATTGTCTCTCAAGGTCCACTTACATGCCGAGTTTTGCTCCAACCTGCAGTGCACCTGAACACATTAATTGAGGTCTAACTATTAGTGTTGTCACAGTACCAATTTCAGTACCAAAGCAAAACACAAAAACATGCTAATTATTATTTTTTTTAATTATTATTATTAGCCGCACTTATTCAGTATCCCAGAAATTTTGAATGTTGTGAAAAGGTTCAATATTGAAGAGACCTGGTGCCACACTCTAATCAGCTAATTAACTCAAAACACCTGCAAATCCTTTAAATGGTCTCTCAGTCTCGTTCTGTAGGCTACACAATCATGGGGAAGACTGCTGACTTTACAGTTGTCCAAAAGACGACCATTGACACTTTGCACAAGGAGGGGAAGACACAAAAGGTCATTGCTAAAGAGGCTGGCTGTTCACAGAGCTCTGTGTCCAAGCACATTAATAGAGAGGCGAAGGGAAGGAAAAGATGTGGTAGAAAAAAAAGTGTAGAAGCAATAGGGATAACTGCACCCTGGAGAGGATTGTGAAACAAAACCCATTCAAAAATGTGGGAGAGACTGACAAAGAGTGGACTGCAGCTGGAGTCAGTGCTTCAAGAACCACTACACACAGACGTATGCAAGACATGTGTTTCAGCTTCGCATTCCTTGTGTCAAGCCACTCTTGAACAACAGACAGCGTCAGAAGCGTCTCGCTTCAGGAAGGACTGGACTGCTGCTGAGTAGTGATATATCAGACCCAAGAATGCAGAATAGCTGTAGGCCACTATCAGAGCAACCTGGGCTCTCATAACACCTGAGCAGTGTCACAGACTGATCGACTCCATGCAATGCCGCATTGCTGCAGTAATTCAGACAAAAGGAGCCACAACTAAGTATTGAGTGCTGAACATGCTCATACTTTTCATTTTCATACTCTTCAGTTGGACAAGATTTCTAAAAATCCTTTCTTTGTATTGGTCTTAAGTTATACTCAAATTTTCTAAGATAATGAATTTGGGATTTTCCTTAGTTGTCAGATATAAATAAATATATCAGTCTGTGTGTAATGAATGAATATAATATACAAGTTTCACTTTTTGAATTGAAATGATGATATTCTAATTATATGATGAGCACCTGTATACACAGAATGACTAATTGAACTGCTTTTATAGTTTTAATAATTAATTTATTTGTAATGAATAAAGGGATTCTACATTTGATTATTTGTTTTCTTACTTGAATGCTTTTGTTCGGATGTAAAATAAAAAAATGAATTATTATTAAGAAAATAACTGCAGGAAAAGATGCAATGTTGCTCAGTGTGTTTGGTTTGGAACCTTTAGAAAATAGAAAAGAGTTGACTTTGCCAACTCTTTCAACTTCAAACGGGTGTAGCTCAGTCATTTATATATATATATATATATATATATATATATATATATATATATATACAGTTATACATCATTTTGAAGGACTTTTTAATGAGAAAAAAAACCTCAACTGATTTTTGCTCATTGTGACTAACTTTGCCAGCACAGGTCACATATGCTACTTAATTAGGTGACGTTGACACCGAGATGTCATACATAAAGCAAACCACATTGTATGCCTTGTAATTTCTGATCCATTGTGTGCTAAAAAAAGCTGGAGCCATCGGCATAAACCAGGAGTTGATAACGAGAAAGTTGAGAAACTTGGGGTTAAGATTAAATGCCAAGAAAAGTGTACTTTCCTCATTAAAAAGGACCACTTATCTGGGCGTGGAGTGGGATTCGACCACAATGCAGGCACAATTGTCCACTGCTCGGATCCAGTCGATCCTTACTACAGTCACGATTTGTCAAGGAAGGCTTTCCTTTCCAAGCAGTTTCAGAAACTATTGGGGTTAATGGCAGCTGCAACTGCCTGGAGATGCTGGCCATATTTTGACCTAAGAGATCGCCATGTGTTGATGTGCACCGACAACACAGCGGTGGTCTCTTATATTAGCCACCAAGGGGGTCTGCGCTCATGCTGTTTGTACAAACTACCATATGAGATCCTTGTATGGTCCCATGGCAAACTACATTCACTGAGAGCAGTACATTTTCCTGGGCATGTGAATATGGGAGCAGACATCCTGTCAAGGCAGGGGCTGAGGCCCGGGGAATGGATGCTTCACCCCAGGGGTGAAGCAGATATGGAGAAAAAATTTGTCCGGACTCAGGTTGATCTGTTTGCGACTCAGATGACATTGCACTCCCCTTCAGTTCACCCTGACTCACCTGGCTCTACTGGGAATGGATGCCATGGTACAGAAGTGGCAGATGCTTAGTCTGTATGCTTTTCCCCCTGATCGCTCTGCTCCTGGGAGCTCTGGAGAGAGTGCGCAGGAAGGGGTCTATCTTCTATTTATAGCCCCGTACTGGTCAGGCCGAGTATGGTTCTTGGACCTGATTTCTTTCCTTGATGGCATTCCATGGGAGATTCCCATCAGGAGGGATCATAATGGAGCAAAGACAAATGGTGTGCATGCTTTTATTTCTCGCAAAAACCTCAAAACCACTCAAATTATAAAACATTATTACAAGCTTACTTTTGTGAATTAGGATAAGGTAAGGAGATAGTTATCAACACTGGCTGGTTATTTACTTGCCTAATAAATGAAAAAAATGATTTTGGATGAAAATGCCAAAACCAAAAAAAATTTAACCAAAAAAAGTTATGGACTTCAGCAATGTATAGTGTGGTGGAAAAAAATTCATTGAACATTGCTTCTGTATACCTATATATGCATGTGTTTTCTTAGAATTGCTGTGTGGGTTCAGAAAGGTGACACCTGGGGAAAAACAGATGTCTGAGTATTACCTGAGAGGGTCATTGGGCCATATAGTGGGGGGACAATGCCTGAGGATGACCTGAGGGGGTCACCTAAGTCCTAAATGTGTGAGAAACAGACCATAGAGAGTGTTCCTTGTTATGTGTGGAAAGTAACAGCTGTTCAGACTGTATAACCTTGGAAGAGCAGAGGTATAAAAGGTGGAGGACTGCCCTCTTCCTGGGTCGGTTTCACTCTGCAGGAACTCAGTGTTGCTGTATGACTGTCTGACATTCTTTGCAAAGAATAAAAACTTTCTTTTAAATTATAGCTGAGAATGAGTCTGTCTCTTATGCTGATGAGAGTTGATTTAAATTTTGCAATTAGCAATACATTTTTAAATAATATTTAAGAATAAAATAATAGAGACCTAAAATAAAACATACTTATCCTTCCCATCACACAAATCCATTCTATGATTATTATTTTTTATTTTTTATTTGTGTATTATTGTTGTTGTTTTACTGTATTTACATTTACATTCAGTCATTTTGCAGACACTTTTATCCAAAGCGATTTACAATTGGGTGATATATAAAGTGATTCTTCTTAAAATGGCAAACAGACACATGAAGTACTTATAATACCAAGTTTTAGGCATTGGTCAAATAAGTTTTTTTGTATTTTTGTATTTGTCAGGACAGCTCACACTAAAAGAAAGGATTAAACTCGAAGGAGTTTAACAAACTATAAACCAACTGTGGCGGCGGAGGCGTGGTTCAGCGAGGTCTGCGACGGGAGAGAGAGTGAGGAGACGAGTGGTGGTAAGTGGCTCAAGTGAGAAACAAGTAACACCTGCTGCTCGTTGCAGTGATTGGTGTGGGGAATCGGCATTTAAGCCGCCCGCGAACCGGCAGAGGGAGAGAGAGCTGAGGACTCGTGGGAGAAAGCAGCAGATGTGCGGGAGAGACCGTAACCCGGAATAGTTTTCAGTGAACGTGATTGATGCCACGTTCACAAGGAGAATCACCCAGCCATGCAGACTCCGCCAGGAACATCGGGATCGCCGTTTGTGGAGATCATCACGTCGCTTGCGGGGCTGCACCAAGAACACCACCAGGCCCTGCTGGACTCGTGGGCTGACCACGATCGCCATTTCCAGGCGATGATGCAGGCCCAGCAGGAGGACCGCGAGCTGTTCTGGAGCTTGCTGGACCGGGAGGTTCGGACGCGGCCGGCGAGCCTCATTGCCGGCCCCGCTGCCCACATGCCTCTCACGAAGATGGCGCCAACCGGAGATCCGGAGGCATTCCTGGACTTGTTTGAGAGATCGGCCGAGGCATGTGGGTGGCCATCAGACAGCTGGCCGGTCCGGCTGATCCCGCTGCTGTCAGGAGAGGCCCAGAAGGCGGCCCAGAAGGCGGCCCAGAAGGCGGCCCAGAAGGCGGCCCAACAACTGCTCGTCACAAACCTCCTGGTGTATGCCGACCTAAAAAGAGCTATTCTCCAAAGGGTCGGCCTCAGCCCCGAGCAACATCGTCAGCGCTTCCGGTCGCTGGACCTGGCCGAAGCGGGCCGGCCCTTTGTCCTGGCCAAGCAGCTCCGGGACTCATGCCGCAAATGGCTGTTGGCCGGAGGAAGCGATGCCGAGAAATGCTCCCGAAAAAGACTGCTCAGTGGGTCCAGTGCCACCGGCCGGCGTCGCTGGATCTGGCCATCCAACTGGCGGAGGACCAGCTGGCAGCGTGTTCCGGGGGCCACCGAGGGCTGCGCCGTGTTGGAGGACGGGGACAGAGCTGGCGGCCGGGTCGAGGGGCCCTGCCAGGGGAGCGGGGCCGGCGCGCTGGGAGGGGGGCGAGGATGCTCCTGTCACTTCCCCACTCCAATCACCTGACCCACTTCCGGCCACTAGGGCGGCGGGGAGGCCTGGCCTAGCCTGTTGGCGTTGCGGGGATCCGGGCCATTTTGTGGATAGGTGCCCAGTCATGGAGGTGGGGACGTTGGTCCGGATCCCGGATGACCCGGAGGCTGCCCCCGATCAAGCCGGGTTGTACCAAATACCCGTGAGTATTAAGGGGGGTATCTATCGGGCTTTGGTGGATTCAGGTTGTAACCAGACCTCCATTCATCAAAGCCTGACACAATCTGGGGCATTGGATATGGGCCGCATGGTTAAAGTGAGGTGTGTGCACGGGGATATAGTGGAATACCCCGTAAAAGCCATAGCTATTAAATTTAGGGACCAAAAGCATTATGTGGAGGTGGCCGTTAGTCCGCGCCTCCGGCACCACTAATTTTGGGAACCAATTGGCCAGGCTTCGAACAACTATTGGGGTGTTTAACCGTGGGTGCTTCGGGGGATAAGAGTCAGCAGGACGGGAGAGCGAGCGCTCAGGTGGGAGAATCTGTGCCAGGACCCAGCGGGACAGCTCCAGGGGAACTGAGCGGCTTGGGGAGGCTGAACCTTGCCAGTTGCAATGACTTTCCACTGGAACTGTCCCAGGATTAAACCCTCAAACATGCGTTTGAACAGGTCCGGACTATTGATGGACAGGTCCTCCGTCCTGACCACGCGCTCTCCTATCCGTATTTTGCCATTATTAAAGACCGGTTTTATCGCGTGACCCACGACACGCAAAGAAAGGAGGATACAACCCAATTTTAGTACCTTGGAGCCGTCGGGAAATGCTATTCCAGACGGCACATTGCAATCCTATGGCAGGGCATTTGGGAATGACAGCGACACTAAATCGCCTAATGACCCGTTTTTTTTTGGCCGGGCATTCACGAGAACGTGCGCAGATGGTGCGCGTCTTGTCGTGAATGTCAGTTGGTAAACCCACCGGCCACCCCAAAAGAGCCATTGCGCCCTCTTCCTCTAGTGCAGGTCCCCTTCGAACGAATTGGCATGGACCTCATCGGGCCATTAGAGCGATCGTCACACGGACATCGGTTTGCGCTAGTCATAGTCGATTACGCAACCCGATATCCTGAGGCAGTGGCTCTCCGCAACATCTCGGCAAAGAGTGTGGCGGACGCCCTGTTTCGTTTCATCTCCCGCGTGGGAATCCCAAAAGAGATTCTCACGGACCAAGGCACCGCGTTTATGTCACGCACGTTACGCGAATTGTACAAATTATTGGGCATTAAAGCGGTACGTACCAGCGTCTATCACCCACAAACCGACGGACTGGTCGAACGCTTTAACTGCACTTTGAAAACAATGATTCGTAAATTCGTACAAGAGGACGCGAAAAATTGGGACAGATGGCTGGAACCCCTCTTATTCGCTGTGCGCGAGGTCCCCCAAGCCTCCACGGGGTTTTCCTCCTTCGAGCTTCTTTACGGACACCAACCCCAGGGGGGTTTTGGACGTCCTGAAAGAAACTTGGGAGGACGGACGTTCGGAGAGTAAAAACGAAATTCAATATGTCTTGGACCTGAGAGCAAAACTCCATACACTGGGGCGGCTCTCTATGGAGAATTTGCTGCATCGGGGCAACGCACGCCAAATATACCACCTCAACCTCCTCAAAAAATGGAGCGCGGAGGCGTCAGTGCTGTTAGCGACGGCAGTGAGCGGAGAGGAGGATCTAGGGCCAGAATCGTTTGTCAAAGAGAAATCCCTTGCCCTGGCCCCAGGGGGGGATCACCTCTCGCCCTCGCAGCTCACTGACATCGGGCGGTTGCAGTCCGAATTTGCCGGTGTGTTTTCGCCTCTGCCGGGTCGTACTAATTTCATTCAGCACCATATTGAGACCCAGACGGCGTGGTGGTTCGCAGCCGGCCATATAGATTACCTGAACATAAAAAAAGGTAGTTCAGGCAGAATTAGAAGCTATGCTAGGGATGGGAGTAATCGAGGAGTCCCACAATGATTGGGCGAGCCCGATAGTTTTGGTGCCTAAAACGGACGGCTCGGTGCGCTTTTGTGTGGACTATCGCAGGGTGAACAAAGTGTCAAAGTTTGATGCTTATCCAATTCCGCGGATTGACGAGTTGCTCGATCGGTTAGGCACGGCTCGTTTTTATTTGACACTGGACTTAACAAAGGGATATTGGCAGATCCCCTTATCTCCCATGTCCAAAGAAAAAACAGCCTTCACCACGCCGTTTGGATTGCACCAATTTGTGACGCTTCCGTTCGGTTTGTTTGGGGCACCGGCTACGTTTCAGCGCCTCATGGATCGGGTGCTAAGACCCCATGCTGCATATGCCGTGGCCTATCTGGATGATATTATCATCTATAGTGGAGACTGGCAGCAGCATATGGAGCATGTGAGGGCCGTCCTTGGGGTGCTGAGACGGGCGGGGCTAACGGGCAACCCGAAGAAGTGCGCAGTTGGGCGGGTGGAGGTAAGGTATCTGGGCTTCCACTTGGGTCACGGGCAGGTGCGTCCCCAAATTGACAATCACGGCAGCGATTGCAGCCTGCCCCAGGCCCAAGACCAAAAAGGAGGTGAGGCAGTTCCTGGGGCTGAAGGGATATTACAGGAGGTTTATCCCTGACTATTCGGACCTCACCAGCCCGCTGACTGACCTCACTAAAAAGGGGGTACCAGATACGGTCCAGTGGACGGAGCTGTGCCAACAGGCTTTCACCCGGGTTAAGGCTGCCCTGTGTGGCGGACCGCTCCTGCACTCTCCTAACTTTTCTCTCCCCTTTTTGTTGCAGACTGACGCGTCGGACAGAGGGCTGGGCGCAGTCCTGTCCCAGGAGGTGGAGGGGGTGGACCGGCCGGTGCTGTACATTAGTCGAAAACTCTCAAAGAGAGAGACTAAGTACAGCACCATAGAAAAGGAGTGTTTGGCCATCAGGTGGGCGGTTCTCACCCTTCGCTATTACCTCCTGGGGTGGGATCTCACCCTCTGCTCGGACCATGCACCCCTCCAGTCGCTCCACCGCATAAAGGATACCAACGTGTGAATCACTCGTTGGTATCTGGCTCTGCAGCCGTTTAAGTTCAAGGTGATTCACAGGCCGGGGGCGCAGATGGCTGTGGCCGACTCCCTCTCCAGGAATGGGGGGGGGGAGCTGCAGGCCGGATGGCTTCCAGGCCTGAGTCGGGCGGTGGGGGTATGTGGCGGCGGAGGCGTGGTTCAGCGAGGTCTGCGACGGGAGAGAGAGTGAGGAGACGAGCGGTGGTAAGTGGCTCAAGTGAGAAACAAGTAACACCTGCTTCTCGTTGCAGTGATTGGCGTGGGGAATCGGCATTTAAGCCGCCCGCAAACCGGCAGAGGGAGAGAGAGCTGAGGACTCGTGGGAGAAAGCAGCAGATGTGCGAGAGAGACCGTAAACCAGAATAGTGTTCAGTGAACATGATTGATGCGCATGTGGCGCGAGTTTTGTTTTCTTTTTGAGCTAATAAATATTCCCACGAGCCTCAGAACGCCGACTCCGTTCTCCTTCCTTCTCAGTTGATTTTGAGTTTAATATCTCTACACCAACCGTGAGAAACAAAATCAAAAAATCTTAAACTGAATTTCATGACCTATGATTGGTGTAATATATAAGAGCTCATGTACAGACATTCTTAGTCTTAAAGTAGTAACTGATGTCCATGCTTTCATAAATCAAGCCTTAACACAGTGAGCCTCACATTTCCTGACAAGTGAAGACAAAATATTTTGATTGCACGCTGTTGGCTGGCTGTAGTATAGTTTAACCAATCGCTGTAAACATGTTCCAAATATAATTACATATTTTAATCAGTGTCATCAAATCTTATTTGAAATGGGCATGAGAGGGTATTAATGGTGAATGACAAAAAACTTTATATAATTCATACACTAGACAATGAGCATAGTGCATAGAATAAGTGCATAGTGTATAATGCATCATTTGGGACGTAACTGTCAGGTCTCGGGTATGATCTGTCAATCAGGGTATCTTCCGTCCATTCCAAATCCGTCTCCAATTAAAAAAACAGAAAACGAAAGACTCAAGAGGATTCAAGTGAGAGAACATGAATTAAATAACGAGAAATTGAAAAATGGCTTGTTTATTCGTTATTCCATCTAGGTTAACAAACGGAAAATGAGTTTTTGACTTGATTTCTCATTCTGTCGTTTGGGGTTTAAAAAACGGTTTATGGCTTCAATATTTCATTCGCACTTGTAGGCGGAGCTGAAACGCTCCTTTCAACTGATTGGTCGAATCGCTCCGCCTTCAACTCGGTCTCCTCAGTCTTTCAGAATAAGAGTCTTACAAGAGTAATGTCTGAAACCAGATGTAGCTGGACATATAATTCGTTTTGCTGCGACTTGCAAGTCACACCTTTAAATTATTTCTAGGTTATAGTATTGTATGAATATTCAGTCCCACTGTAAATACAGTGCAAATAGTTTTGTCTCCTTGGATAAAAGTGAAGTGGAAATAAAAATCAATAATAGACTGAACAGTTCCATGTTAATATGTCTGTAACATTTACCACTCTCGTCTTTTAAGTCTAAAGGCACTAGGTAGGTGTGTGTGTGTGACATTAAAAATCAATTGGGAAAATTAATATAGTTCAATTTATGAAATAAATTTGTAATATTAGTTTTATTACATACTAAATTGAATGATGTTTTTCTTTTAGTCTTCTTTGTTGGCCTTGAGAAAGCCGACATATATTTGAACATTATTATCATTTATTATGAGAGTAATTGACAACGACTAACATTTTAATGTTTCTCCAAATTCAGCTCAGATCTTCAGACTCGTCTGACTCGTTGCTGTAACTGGTCAGACTTTGTCCTTCTCAAAGAATCCTAGTGACTTCCATTATCTGAGAAATGAAGGTCTTACACTTAATGTCCACTAGAGGGGGAGACAGGATTTCTGTTTATGTAAGTTTAAATGACAGATAAATACATGAATTTCATGTGTACTACCATGAATATGCCATATCTGTGTACAAGAATAAACTTCACACTTCAAGTTGTACTTAAAACTTCCCATTCTGGCTTTTTCAACCTACCTGCAAATTTATTTTAACATTTATTTTTTATTCACACTGGTTTATGCATTTAATGTTTGTCCTTCTGGAACTTTTATTTTTCCTGAGCTGTACATTTTAAGATGTACTCGGTGTTGATAAATTAAATGCACTGAATGTAAAGTGCTAATGTCAGGACTTTCAGTCCTCCTCCTGGATGGCCAGTGTCCTGCAAAGTTTAGCTACCCCAAATAAACACACCTAAGCTAAGCAAGGTCTTCAGGATCAGTAGCAATGTCCAAGTAAGTGTGTTGGAACTGAACTCTGCAGAACATGGTTCTCCCGGTTCAGGACTGGGTTTTAAATCTATAAATGAATTTGTACAGTTGGGTGTCTGCATGCAGAGGTGTACTTCAGTAAGTACAATGTAAACTGTCTCTATAAAGACAAAATCTTCAGATCAGCATTTAGGCCACTGCTTTGAGGTCTCCATCCATTGGTCAAAACAGACCTCGCACCCCACCACACTCCTGCTAGCTGTCAACATAAACTGCGGCTGGTGCCAAATAAAAATTATTAGGTATCCCTTGTGCATTGTTCAAATTCACTACCCTTTCGTTATGTTTGGGATCTAAACATCCACTCAATTAAACTGCTATAAGCATTAGATTAATCCCCCCCCCCCCCTAATTTATTGTTGGTGGCTGTTTTTGCTCCATTGACTTCCATTATACTTACCTTTTTGATTGCAAAGCCATGACACATAATCATGCATTCTTTTGTGGTTTTCCCTGTTGGGAAGAGGTAAAATTTGTTATTTTTTACAGTTGATCACTAGGTGGGACCATTAACCCTTTAGATAGGCCTGTGCAAAAAAAGCTTAGTTTCTGACTTGTCTATGAAGCTATATGGAGTATAACAACATATTATATTGTATGTATGTGTGTGTGTGAGAGAGAGAGAGAGAGAGAGAGAGACCTTTGCGCACTTACCTTGATGTATTTGAGAAAATCTAAATGTACATCTCAGCTCTCAGAACTACATGGAGTAAACAAATGTGTATTTATGCACCTGCTGCCTTTTAATGGCGGTGATAAGTATAGACTATACAAAAGCAAAGTACATGGACTTAAACACTTGCATGCCATCCTGCTGGTCATTTGATGGTGAGAAGAGCAGTAAGCAATATGAGAAAGGGCTTGACTTGAACCAAAGTTTTAGAAATGATTATGCAGTTTGACCCCTCCAGCGAGCTGCAGCTTATTTGAAGTTGGTATTGTATTTTGGTCCATAATAAATTATGTTCAAAGTATTTTTTTCTTACAGGATTTAAAGGTTTTAAACTGGCTTTACCATCAAGAAAAGACAAGCATTTCACACATAGGCCATCCGTACTTTTCACCATCAAATGGCAGCAGCACTTCTTTTTTTAATTGTTAACTCCATGTAGTTCTGAGAGCTGATGTGCATATTTGGATTTTTTCAGATACATCAAGGTAAGTGCACAAAGGTCTCTCTCACACTCTCTCTCTCTCTCTCTCTCTCTCTCTCTCTCTCTCTCGCTCTTTCTCTCTCTCTCTCTCTCTCTCTCTCTCTCTTACACACACACACACTCACACTATAATTTGCTGTTAAACTCCATATAACTCCATATACAAGCCAGAAACTAAGCCTTTTTTTGCACATTTTGTGTGTTTTTTCTCTTCCCAAATCAGTGACATAATTTATGAACTTGGTAATTAAAGAGTTAAAATCTTGGATTTTGTTGAACATTTGGTAGTTTTGATCAGGACTGAGGTTGATTAATAGGTTTACGCAAAAAAAAAAAAAAAAAAAAAAAGTGGGTGTTTTCATCCCGAAGATAACGAAAGTATAGTGTATTGTCCCAAAGTGTACTGTTGAGTTTTTTTTTAAATATCAAGCATTTTCCCAAAATATGTGTCAAAATAAGATTTGTCACCAAAAATCATTCCATTAGCTGAAACACAGAGAAAGTTGTGGCCAAAATAAGACTCAACTTTACCCCCTTGTGGACGAAAACGTCCCCAACAACGCATTAGGGGTATTATGTAATTATGCAAGTAATTTGTGCAAGTACATTTGACTTGCAGTTTTCCAAAACGTAATCATTTTTATTTGGCACCAGCTGCAGTAGTTAATGTTGTTTTATATTATACAGCTGTCATTGAGCTAAGGTATACCCCCCTACCACCCCATCTATCATTGAAGAACCTGTGTTACACATGAAATTCATGTATTTATCTGTCATTTAAACTTACATAAACAGAAATCCTGTCTCCCACTCTAGTGGACTTTAAGTGTAAGACCTTCATTGCTCAGATAATGAAAGTCACTAGGATTTTTGAGAAGGACAAAGTCTGACCAGTTACAGCAACGAGTCAGACAAGTCTGAAGATCTGAGCTGAATTTGGTGAAACATAAAAATTTTAGTCGTTGTCAATTACTCTCATAATAAATTATAATAATGTTCAAATATATGTCGGCTTTCTCAAGGCCAACAAAGAAGACTAAAAGAATAACATCATTCAATTTAGTATGTAAAACTAATATTACACATTTATTTCATAAAATGAACTATATAAATTTTCCCAATTAATTTTTAATGTCACACACACACCTACCTAGTGCCTTTAGACTTAAAAGACGAGAGTGGTAAATGTTACAGACATATTAACATGGAACTGTTCAGTCTATTATTGATTTTTATTTCCACTTCACTTTTATCCAAGGAGACAGAACTATTTGCACTGTATTTACAGTGGGATAATATTAATACAATACTATAACCTAGAAATAATTTAAAGGGGTGACTTGCAAGTCGCAGCAAAACGAATTATGTGTCCAGCTACATCTGGTTTCAGACATTACTCTTGTAAGACTCTTATTCTGAAAGACTGAAGAGACCGAGTTGAAGGCGGAGCGATTCGACCAATCAGATGAAAGGAGCGTTTCAGCTCCGCCCACAAGTGCGAATGAAATATTGAAGCCATAAACCGTTTTTTAAACCCCAAATGACAAAATGAGAAATCAAGTCAAAAACTAATTTTCCGTTTGTTAACCTAGATGGAATAACGAATAAACAAGCCATTTTTCAATTTCTCGTTATTTAATTCATGTTCTCTCACTTGAATCCTCTTGAGTCTTCCGTTTTCTGTTTTTTAATTGGAAACGGATTTGGAATGGACGGAAGATACCCTGATTTCTGTCCTTTATTTACTCTTTCTTTTTACTTTTTGTTCTTTTTGTTTATTTTTGGTTTCAGCTCATTTTTCTATCATTTCATTTGTTTTGTTTCAGTTTTTTCTCTCTCATTTATTTTTCTCTATTCTCTCTGGTTTCCCTTCCCTTCGCTCTAGAGCCAGCTGATTAGCAATGTCTGACTCACCTGTTCCCTCTATCTCATTACTCACCCTATTTATTCTGCTTGATTTCAGTACTCTTTGTCAATGTGTTCTGTGATTTTTGGTGTTCTCAGCTTCAGTTCCGTTCTGTCTCTCCTCTCTGGTCTGAGTGCTAGATTGTTTCTCTGCCCAGTTGCCCTTAGAGTTTCTCAAACTGTTCTTCTGGCTCTTGACCTGGCCTGTTTTTGACCCCGTTGCTGCCCGCCTTTCTCAGCCCTGTCTGCACCTCGCTTGACCAACCATCTGTTCAACTATTCTCCTGTCTCCCATTTTGGATTCATTGCCCTCTTCTCATCTGGTGCTGGAGTTTTTGTTGTTTTTGGGATATTAGGCTTTCGGCTTCCTTCAGTTAATAAAACTGCCTTTACAGCCTCATCCGCTCTTGGATCTTTATCTGTCCTGACACCACACACTGACCAAGAATGTACCCAGCAGAAGGCTCTACTTGGCAGTCTGCTTTGGAGCATCAGGGAGCGATGTTGGGCGGTCACAAGATGGAACTGTCTTCCACCCATCACTCGGTAGACACCTTGTCGGCTCAAATCACTGATTGCTCGATCGTCTCACTCGGGAAGATTTTGATCATGATCATATCTGTGCACCCTCATCAGGTCTGAATGTACTGCAGCTTCTGGAAGCTTTTGCCAGGGATCCTGGCGAGGAGCACATTGCAATAGTCCAGCCTGGAGGAAACAAAGGTATTTGAGTATGGGGCAATTTTTTTGGTGCTGTTCTTCAGGTGGAAGAAAGAGGTCTTACACAGATCTTTGATGTAGTCCTCAAAGGTCAGATGAAAGTCCATTTTAAGACCCAGGTTGGTGATATTGAAAGTGAAATATCCTGGCCAGATAAGGTAATGCTGTTAATAACAGATTATCAGATTTGGTTTGGAGTGCCAATTAGGATGGCTTCACTCTTGGAGCTGTTTAGCAGCAATAAGTTTTGCTTCATCCATGCCTTCTCCAGGCAGGTGGGAAAAGTGGAAGATGGGAAGACAGCAGATGGGGTTGAGATGATCCTGACGTAGATTTGAGTGTCATCAGCATAGCAATTAAAAGAAATTACATGCTGGCTGATGACATGACCGAGGGAGAACATGTAAAGGACAAACAGAATGGGGTCGAGCACTGAGCCTTGAGGGACACCACAGGTAACATTATGTGTCAAGGATTTAAAAAACCATGGCTACATGATCAGTTCTCCCAGTGGGGTAAGATGTTTATTCCTCCAGTGCTCACTCGCCATTGAGACTCAACCGCAATTATATCCCAATGAACAATGTAAAATTGCCTTTATCATTTCATCCCTCACAGGTCCTGCTCTACAATGGGCCGAGACCATATGGATGCAAGCCGGTCTGGCCACCCCATCCCTAGACAATTTCATCACTCACTTCCGGGGAGGTATTTGGCACCACCGAAGGCGATTCATCTGTGGGTGATAAACTATATAATTTGAAACAAGGGAAGATGAATATACACCAGTATTCCCTGCAATTCACTGTGGCTCAGGAAACCACCACATCCTGGCTTGCTCCCTTCACCCACCACGGCCAGCGGTGAGTTATACCCAGCCATCACCAATTGAATCGATGAATCCACTCACCAGCATTGTACAACTTACTGCTGACAATGTCACTCTTCAAGTTACCGCCCTCCTCGACTCCGGGTCAGCCGGGAAATTTATTTCGGGGAGCCTCTGCCGCCAGCTCAAGCTACCAGCCAACACAACCAAAACCACCCATCAAGTAATCACCATCACCGGAAAACCCCTTAACCACCATCATATCCAATACAGTGTGGGCCCACTCCAAATGTCTATTGGCTTGTTACATGAAGAATCCATTACCTTCCTAGTGTTAGAAGAATCAACGGAAGACATCATTCTTGGTCGTCCGTGGCTGGCACAACATTACCCAGTTGTCTCCTGGTCAACAGGCAAAATCCCCTGGTGGGGTGTCCAGTGTTTCCCATCCTACTTCCCTCACAGCCGATAAAGACCTCCAAAGTCTTACCCATCAATACCACCTCCGATGAAAGCCCTGTTGATAAATGCTCCATTGAAATTCCCCTCTGTTACTAAGAGTTCAGAGACATCTTCTGCCCACACAAAGCCTCACAACTTCCTCCTCGCCACCCTTGGGATTGTACCATAGACCTCATTCCGGGTGCGCCAGTGCCTCGCATGAAGATCTACCTGCACTACCTTCCGGAACAGAAGGCCATGGAGGAGTACATTGAAGAGGCTCTAAAACAAGGTTACATAGTTCAATCCACATCCCCTTCCAGTTTATTCTTAGTTTCCAAGAAGCACGGAGGCCTACGACCAAGCATCGACTACCGAGCATTAAACTAAGTTACAGTCAAATTCCGGTACCCTCTTCTCCTCGTCCCAGCCATCCTTGAACAGCTTAGAGGAGCAATATTTTTTTACTCACTAGATCTCAGAAGTGCATATAATCTTATCCATATATGAGAAGGTGATGAATGGAAGACTGCATTTGTGACCCCTACTGGCCACTATGAGTATAAGTTGATGCCGTATGGTCTAGTCAACGCCCCCTCATTCTTCCAAGACTTCATGCATGAGGTGCTCCGGGAGTACCTCAACCGCTTTGTTATAGTTTACATAGACGACATCCTAATCTACTCCTGGAGCCTGACCGAACATCGCCAACATGTAAAGACAGTCCTCACCCAGTTATGAAAATTCCAATTATTCCTCAAGGCAGAAAAATGCACCTTCCACCAACCATCCGTTCAATTCCTGGGTTACATTATCAATAGTTCAGGCATTCACATGGACGAGGGGAAGATTCAAGCCATCACCTCCTGGCCACTCCCATCAACCATTAAATAACTCCAACGTTTCTTAGGTTTTGCTGATTTCTATCTCCGTTTTATTAATAATTATAGCTCCATTACCAGTCCCATTACAGACCTTCTCGGCAACAAACGCAAATCTCTGTTCTGGACTCCAGCTGCCACCGAAGCCCTCACAACCCTCAAACAAGCCTTCACCATGAGTCCCCGTCCTTGTTCATCCTGACCCAGACCTCCCTTTTGAGGTGGAAGTGGATGCCTCGACCACTGGAGTTGGAGCGGTATTGCCGCAGCGGCAGGGGACCCCTCCAAGACTCCATCCATGTGGCTTCTTCTCCCAGAAACACAGCCCGGTGGATAGAAACTATGACATCGGAAACTGGGAGCTATTAGCCATCAAGTTGGCTCTGGAGGAATGCCAACATTGGGTTGAGGGAGCAGCACATCCTTTCACGGTATTCACTGACCACAAAAATTTACAATATCTCAGAGAGGCTAAATGTCTGAATCCTCACCAGGCTCGATGGGCCCTATTTTTCATCTGAATCCACTTCACTATATCCTATCGACCAGGTCCTTGCAACACTAAAGCTGATGCCCTATCCCGCATTCACACGTCGGACGAAAATATTGACAAGCCCGAAATGATAATCCCAACACAACTCATAACCAGTTCGATTCAATGGACCACTCCATCAGTCGCCTCCGAAGTCCCTCCTCCTGCTCCGCCGGGCTGTCCCCCCAGACTCAGATATGTTCCTCGGACACAACGCACCCCACTAATACATACTACTTACATCTCCCTAGGCACTGGCCACCCAGGGGCCAACGCGACTCTCTCGCTGCTAAAAGACCGATTCTGGTGGCCCAACATGGCAGAAAATGTGAGAAGATATGTCCGTGGTTGAACCGATTGCGCCATCTCCAAAAGTCCCCGACATCTACCAGCTGGTAAACTCCACCCATTACCCATTTCAAACCATCCCTGGTCACACCTAGGAGTGGACTTTATCATGGATCTACCCCCCTCTGATGGTAATATCTGTATTCAGTTCATATCCCTGTTATGGAAATTGATATTCTCAATCCTAGGTGTGACTGTAAGCCTCTCCTCAGGTTACCATCCACAATCTAATGGCCAAGCAGAAAGGAAGATACAGGAAGTAGGTTGCTTCCTCCGGACCTTCTGCCATGGCCACCAGGACTCCTGGAACCAATTCTTGGGCTGGGCAGAGTACACCTAGAATTCCTTCTGCCAACCATCCACGGGTCTAACACCATTTCAGTGTGTACTTGGTTACCAGCCCCCACTCTTCCCTTGGTCTGGTGACTCATCTGACGTTCCTGCCGTCGACTACTGGTTCCGGGAGAGCGAGAGAGTCTGGGACGAGGCACACCATCACCTCCAGCGGGCAGTGCGCAGACAGAAGACGGCAGCCGACCTGTGCCGCGCACCTACTCCCACCTTCCAACCGGGACATAAGGTCTGGCTGTCCACTCATGACATCCGACTGCACCAGCCCTGCAAGAAACTGAGTCCCAGATTTGCCTGCCCCTTCACCATCCTAGAACAAGTCAATACAGTAACCTACAAACTCCAACTCCTTCCTCAATATAAAATTCATCCCACATTCCATGTATCACTTCTAAAACCTTTTTACCCTCCTGTCTACACAGGGCCTGGCCGGACAGAGGAACCCCCTCTCCCATTACCATCACATCAGATATTAGAATCCTGGCAACATGGTGGGAGATTAGAGTACCTAGTCGACTGGAAAGGTTTATGGCCCAGAAGAACATTCATGGGTCCCTTGAGATGACATCCTAGACCCTATGCTCCTAGAGGAATTCCATACCTCACACCCAGATTGTCCTGCTCCCAGAGGCCGAGGAAGACGGCCACGTCGTCGGGGTAGTCGGCCCTCAGGAGCGGGCCCTGGAGGAGGGGGTACTGTCACAAGTCGGTCAGGCTTATCCCTCACGTGAATATTAATCACCAGCACCTGTTCACCATCCAATTATCAATCTTCACCAGCACTATAAAGGTACACACCTCGGATTCTCAGTGGTCCGATCTTGTGACTACTCAGCGGGACATTTCCCTGCTAGCTACTTGAGTTGACTCCTACTAATACGTAACTATTTCTGTTTACCTTCTCTCTCAGTGATCTGCCTTCTCCATCCTGTGGTCCCAGTTACTCTCCAGTGTTACCTCTATCAGTATCTCCTCTACTCACCATCGCCGAGGTGTGTGCTCATCATCCTCCACTCTGAGGGGGAAATGGTGAAGCCGGAGCAGAGCTGGAGCAGAGTGATTATTAAATGTTTGGAGCGCGGAAGGGAAATAGTTGCTGCTCCACTCTGCTCATATACTCTGATTGGGACACAGTGATAGTTTATTAACGAAGTTACTGATTACTTCCGCACGAAACTAACGCTTTAAGTTACACATTTCAGGAAAAAAGTAATTAGAGTACTCACACAACACTGGTGACGAGTCACCTGCCTCCCCCCTGATTATCATCGACACCCCGTCCTAAATTGCCGCCCTTCACCAGGCTCCTGACAGGAGTGCGTGTGTGATAGAAGAGGGGCGCTGGATGAGTCAGGGCTAGCGGCGTGTGATGGGCACACCTGATGGAAATGGAGCCTCATCAACACCGCTGTGAAACCTCTTAGCCTGCACCCCAACGCCCGCGTCCTGAACGCCCCTCAACTTACACGTTTCAGTGTTTCTGAATATATTAAATGAAACGGGACAAATTTAATCTTGACAATCTATGTATCATTATAAAGATCTAAGCCTCAAGCATCGACGACAGATCGCTGTTTTTCAATGGAAAGCTTATAAAGACTGTATTTGCTACATTTGTGTAAGCAGTACACATAAAAACGTGAACATTAGAAATGCAGTACATACCAGATCTGTCGTAATAACGAGTCATAAACACATCCACAGCTGGAAATCCCAGTTCAGTTGAAAAGGTAAGGGTCCACTGAACGACATCTCATGGAGTACGTTTAGTCCAACGAAGCAATAACGTTGTAATATGGCTCATAATTCCTTTGTTTACGTTTCAGTTTTTCAGCAACAAAACTGTTTGCGTCCATTATGGAATAACTCGCGCTCAGAAACTGCGTCTTGGTAGTAAAAACACGGCATGGTTTTGCAGCGTACAGTGTCACAAACAGAATGAGACGATCCACCAGAAAAAAAGAATGAATGAAAGATAGGCGAAAAAATAGTATATTTGAATTTTGGTGCTCTCTCCTGACGGCTCGTGACGCGCTCTGACGCACCTGTCAGCTGATGGAGGCGGAACTTATAGCGATCGCCTTTTTCTTTGTTTGTTTTATTTTTCAACATTTTTTATATATGTGAGAGTGTGTTTTATGTTGAATGTGAATGTATCTGCAAGATTACCATCTGTTTGAGTGCAAATCAGCTCGCTATTGCTGTATGATCAAGGCTATCAAAGTGAACGTGTCTATATGAATAGAGAGAGTGGATTATTTACCTTATGGCACATTTGTGTTATTACCATCTGTATAAGTGGCCATCAGCATATCAGCACTTATTTGCATCGTAATTCATTGTAAATGCTGCATTTCTAGCCATTAACCACACAAACCATTATCAAATCTGGTTGATAAAAAGTAAAACCCAAAGGTTCTTATTTCTAAAGACACTTATGTTTGGAACACACTGAAGTAGGAAACTGTTACAATTATAAGTTGGGTAGAGCACTTTCAGCTGTGAGTACCATAATGGGGAGTGCTGGATAACAGGTTAAAAGCCCAACGCGCCTCTCCTTGGGAGACTGAACTCTTCCCCGTGTATGAACACTGGTTTCCTCGTGGGTCCAGGAAGGGTGCGTTGAGGGACTCCCACACCACCAGAAACGTGAGCTGCCGGACCCTAAGTCTGGACAAGAAACTAACCTGTTTACACGGCCGTCGGGCCAGGATGCCGAGACGTCCATCCCCTGCAAGCCCCGCGGCCAATGAGAAGAATGCGGCTGTTAGAAGAAGCCACCGCCCCTCGTGCCCCGGACAAGAGAGGGAAGCGCATGCAGCCACTGGACTCTGCCCCTTACCTGGACCCTTCCTCCATGAAAACTGCCCGAACCACACAAACCATTTTTTTAAGCATTTTTTTTAAATGCTTAATTTTTACTTAGTTTTTATTAGTTTTAGTCTTTTTTTTGTAATTTGGGTTATTTGTCAGGGGCAAGATTCTAAAAAGTCAGAAAAAGTATTGTGTAATAATAACTCAACAAAAACATGATACAATTAAACAAAATATTCATTCAAAAATAAAACCAGTACATAAAATGTACATATGGGCACAAATATGTAAACAGTTTCAACATTCCGCAGTAAGTGACATGTGCCAGTAAAAAACCACAAGAGCCAACAGACTAAAGAAGACACACATGAAACGCATGTATTCAACCAATTTTTGGGCCACAGCAAGACATTTCTGTCAGATTTTCACACGTTTGAGGCATTTGACCAATCACAATGCACTGGATAGCTGGCCGATCAGAGCACACCTCGCTTTTCAGAGCGATGAGCTTTGTAAAAATGGATACTTTCCGAAGGTGGGGAAAACTGTTTTTTTATTATTATTTTTTTTAATGTTTTTTACCTTAAACCGCATAAACAGATTGCATTACACCAAATAAACTAAATAATGGGTAACACTTTAGAATACTGTTTCTTACTTACTACATAACTTATAAGGAATTATTGAAGAACTAACAGGTGATTATTCATTAACACTTAACTCACTACTGTTAACTACTAAGGAAGATGTGTTAATTAATCAGTATGTAATATAATTTTATGATTATGTTAAGTAACAGTTAGCTAATCAATAACTTATGTATTCTGTCATACCTCCTGAAGAACTACTATTGATTATCTACTACTTAGGGTTCTAGAAAAATAACTATGAAGTAACTACAGAGAGAATATAGGATACCATGTGTCAAAAATTTGATTGATGAGGGTCATAAAAGCCATCTGTTCTGGACACCTGTTTGTACACCCCCACCCCTCCCCTCCCTGTACACCCCGGTGACCTAGATATGAACTTACGACCCTAAGAAGGAATTTCGGTGAGGGAGGGTGAAAATGTGTTGGGATCTATGTGCTTTTTTTAAAAAAACTGTGGAAAGGGTTGAAATCATTAAAATGGTATAAGGGAAGTTTTTATTAAGGTTTTAAGTACATAGTGCATTTCAAGAAAAAAGGTTATAACACATACAAAATGGGAACGATGTAATGATTGTTTTCGTAGTTGGAAAAGTGTAAAACGTTGTTAAAGTTGTAACAAATAAAAAAGAAAACTACTGGTTATTTATCTAAAACAACTAAACAAGTCTAAACTATCAGATGTGTTTTCGTTAAGCAACACGTGAAAAAGATGTGAGAGCTTGTAAAAATTTAAAAAAGTGTGTTTTGTTACCAGCTAGAAAAGAAAGCATTTAGCATTTGTACCTTACCTCAATCTAAAAAAGAAATGAATGTAAAGCGGCGATACAAACCAGAAAACTTGGTGTTTGTCACGATGTTATAAAAGTTAAAAACAAAAGAAAAAAGATGGTAGGCATTACGCGGATCAAAAATAAAATCCATCAGACAAGATACTTCAAATCAAATCTATGTTGTACCTTACCACTAACAACAACTTTAAAAATCTAGACTATTACTGACAGAGAGTTAGACGAAAGAAAAAAAAGATCTCACAGCAAAGTGTCAAGGCATCTCCGTTGAGCGATCCTGACAGCATCGCAGACACACTTAGAATGAGGCTTGGGGGAATGCTCCGGAAAAAAACCACGCCTCCGCCGCTAGAGACTGCCCCCGCTGTAGGCGTGATAGCAGCGTCAAATAGATTTAAATGTTAAAATAATTAAACTAAGTAGTTTTTAATAAATAGACATCAGTCCTTAATTAGTGAAAACTTTAAATCCGTTTAAACATAAGATCAATTTGTACTTTTTAAATGATGTAGCTTTATGCGATTTTTATTTACTTTTAGTGTTAAAAAATACAAAATAAAAAATAATAATAAAAA
This sequence comes from Carassius auratus, assembly GCF_003368295.1. NCBI lineage: Eukaryota > Metazoa > Chordata > Actinopteri > Cypriniformes > Cyprinidae > Carassius > Carassius auratus. The sequence goes on along the minus strand of NC_039249.1, from coordinate 25,040,090 downwards.
GTTAATTACTCTAATCTACGACTAGTCTAAATTTAGACTATTGCCGTCGATATATCTTTTATTTTTGTCAAGCTTAATTTCTCAAGCTATGACAATTAACACACAAACACAAACACACTTTCCTTCTGTCCAGTTTGTAAGTTTTTGTCGCGTTATCTAGTAAATAAAACAGACATATGTAGTTAAAAGTAGTCGGTTAACAATATGACAGGGAAGAAATATCTCGTCTCAGGTCGTGCAGCGAAACGTGACCGTGCCGGGCATCTGGTGACTGTGTGATTACTGTTGCCTGCATATCAGTTAGACATCAGCGGGGTGTAAACACATTTAAAAGTTTTTGGGGGTTTGCAACTCAACTGTAATCTAATTAGTTTCCCGGGGGTTCTGGTGTTGTAAATGGTGCGCTACAGGTCAGCTAAAGTTTAAAAAATTGTGTGTGATCAAATTCAGTGATCAAAGGCGCGACAATTTAAACTTTATGGCTTAGGCCTGTGATTGTGAGGTTTTCTGACTGTTCATTTAGTGGGTCAAATGGATGTGAAATCTTTTAACAAGTCAGACCATATAGGAATATGTAGTTTAATTCGAGTTAATTTAGTTTATTTTAGTTACATTTATAATTTTTATTAACCCCTAGATCTTTCAACCTCAACATAAATGTACCGAGAATGCAAACAAGTACACAAACACAACCACACACACACACACACACACACACACTTTCCTTCTGCCGAGTTTGTGTCGTGTTATCTAGTAATTAAACCATACATATGTAGTTAAAAGTATCACCCATTTAACAATATGACAGGTTAGAAATATCTCGTCTCAGATTGAAACGTGACAAACTTAGTAGTGATTCTTTAAATCCTGTTTATCAACTCTTTGAGATACTTAATCATTGAAACATTTCTATAGTCACATCTTTATTTAACATTTTCTAAAATGAGATCTGGTTTATTTCTATATTAAGTGTAAGTAAGTTGTATTCTTTCGTTGTCATATCTTTTACATTTTATTAAAATAGGTTCAACTGATTCAGGAAGATCACATTTAACACAAAGTCCAGACACATGTTTTTCCTCTTATAAATAATGACTGATTAAGTGCAATGTGTCCAATTCTATGGCGAGAGCTTCCTTTCTATCCCCAAAATTCTCCTTTCATTAAATTTGATGTCTGACATTTTAATGTTTTTATCTGATCCACTACCTTCTATTCCTATATGTGCAGGTATCTATACAAAATAAGTATTTGTTTTTGGTTGTATTCTGAACAAACTCTGTAAAATGAATGACAAATTGTCTTGTTGAAGATTCGCCACACTTTAAACTTGGTAGTACTGCAAATGAGTCTGAACATATGACTACTTTAGGTATATTAATGTGTTCAACCCACTGAAGAGCCAAAAATATGACAATCATTTCTGTAGTATAAACAGACAGATGATTAGATGTTCTTTCAGGTATTCTATATCTACCCACTTGGAACATATGTGTCCTGTTTCAGGATCTTTAAATACATCTATGTATACTTTATAGTTACTCTAAAACTATATGCTCTTTATTTTTCATCTAAACAAAAGTCCTTGATGTTTTATTTTATTTTAATAAGCCACTCACACTTACTTTAGTAGCCTAAATCATTGAATATATCTTTTATTTTGTCAATATTAACTTCTGGCACGAAATTCTACATTCATAAATGTATGTTTTTCAAAATCCTCACGTTTAGTGTCATTTAAAGAGGAATTTGTGATGTATTTGGAGACGTTAAAAGAAATGAAAAGTCTCAAAGCAAGATTTTTGTATTCTTCTGTAGGGGAATTTACAGTTAAAACCCAAGGACCAGATATGTCGCAATGAAGACCAGGACTCAGAGATGAGTTCAATTAATAATAATAATTTTACTTGAAGAAAATAGTTTGCAATTTTATCAGCAGAAGTCAGCTTCAACACTCTCGAAGGAGTTCGCAGGCCGCCCCCCAGTACAATACAAAATCAACCACAGTTATACCCTGACAGAGGATACTAATTGCGTCAATACATGAGTCAACAAAATTCTGATTGGTTCCAAAACCTAGATAAAACTCTCCAAAGACGTATATCTGATATGCTGGACACCTGCAGTTGATCGTTTGTCCTGGGACTGTCTGAGCTTCTCCCTGTACAGACAGATACTAACACATGTACACAGAGAACTTATCTAAAATTCAAGGCTTTCTAGCACTGGCGAGTGTCTTATCATTACGGTTGGATACACACACATAATATGTGGACATTAATCTTGAGGAAAAGAAATACAGCACACATAAGGTTACACATTTCACTCTTGCTATAACTTGATTAATAGTCAAACAAGAAATCATGTAATAAAATAATTAATATCAGTATGAAGGATATGGCAAATCGGCATCCACTCCTTCAGTCCCCCGTTTTAGATCAATGTGGGGTCTAATACCCCACATCTGGTCTAATAAATGAGGTCAGGTGTAGTTGTGATGCATGGTAAGAATGCAGGCTGTTTGTCAACTTAAGCAGGTGCATATACTTAAGATCTCTGGTACTGGCTGACATTTCTAGTAATAAACACATTATTTTGTACAAAATACTTCCCATAATCATTCTTACTTCCCATATACATTCATCTACTTACTTAATCCCACAATATCGCCACTTGCACTAGTCTTTCTTCACATAATGTCTTTTCCAGTGAATTATTCTGTGTGTCCCTCTACCTGGAAAAGTGTCCTCCATCCATATATACTTTCATCAACATATCTTTGTAAATACCTCTCTTCCTACTACAGCTACTTCACACTTACCCTCTAAAACCAAACATTTATCCAACAGCCTTAAGACTAAATTTTCATATTCATTAACCAGATTTAACAAATCATTAAAGAAAACCGCATACACTATAACCAATTCATTTTTTTTTAACCCTTAAGAAGGATATTTGCCTTATTTGTTTTCTTTTAGCATGTTTTATACAACTATGATGAATTTTAGTTAATTTGGTCATATCTTAAAATAAACTCATTACAATAAACGTATATATATTATTCTCTGGAAGCCGGGCTAAATGAATAACCACTGTTATTGCATTTCTGACATATGTCAGACCCTCAGTCACCTCACAGATACCAAATACAGACATTGCTTATAACCTAAATCCCAGTAAAGATACCCTTATTTTATGAAAATCTATAATTTTCCCCATCAATGGTACAATTATAGAGATTGATTATCTATTTTACCCTTTCATTCCAAACTTGGTGTTAAAAACACAAAAATAAACAAACCAAAAATAAGTAAGATCAATATTGAGCCATCTATAAAAATAAAAATAAAAATAATCATAATCATTATTTCCTCGAAAACCTAGAGCAGTTCCTAGTTTATTACTTAATAGCCCTTTTATTAAGTTTTACTTTCGCCACGAATCCAGTTGCAGTCATCATAGTTCACATGCTGTTTACACATACATGAACCATAAACTTGTCATTGTTAACAACATTTGGTTAAAAATACATTTTAAGTATCGAAGTGTCTAACTTTTAAAATACAACTAACCTATCCACTTATTGTCATGCATGTATTTTATTTTATACCATGACATTACTGTTAACCATACTCATTGCCTTATTATTACCCTTTTTTTTTTTTTTTTAATGTAAGTCTTGTCAATTATCATACCATATTACTGTACTCAGACTATATTAATGACACATTCAGAAGCAAATCCTCAATACCTCGTATTAAGTCAATTTAGTTCTCACTGTTTTGTCAGTTAGAAATGCTTACACATCAGCTACGTGATCAATGTCTTTAAAACCCTTGTTAATGTTTGTCATTTGGCAGTGATATTTATTTACTCAAAATTATTATAAACTGAAAAAGAGCACACAGATTTCCCAATACTATTACTAAATGAACAATACTATTACTTAGTTCTAAACGCCCAAATATTTATTAAAGAGACATCCTCAGTTTCTGTAAATCTGTATTGAAACAGTATACATTATCAAAAAGCCCTGTCAGTGTTCACAATATTAATTTGATTTGACTTGACCAGGTGTTCATAAGCAGCTCCATAGAGCCTATTACAATTGTTTTGTTCAAACAAAATTTATTTATTTATTTATTTATTTTGCTGTGCTATTTCAATTAATTCAAACCTTTTGTTATGGTATTCCTCCATTAAGGGGCTATCCACACGTTTTTGTTCAACTTATCTCTGTTCTACATAAACCACTACATAAAGCTTTTGCACTATATTACACAAGCAGGATTCACTCCTTTGTTTTCCCACCAGGCTTCTTTATGTGAGGGTGCTCTCTGGATAATTTGGTTAGTGACGTAGCCAATCTGTCACTGTTTTTCTGCCATCAAGTCTAAAATATTTACCTTCACCATTCAAACAACAAAGTGTTAACTTGTTAAAATTTAGACCCTCATTTAAATTTAGGCATGGATTTTAAACCCATTTTGGACGGCAAACTTAAATTTCACAAATCCAATCATATAAACACTCTTTAACATATTAATCCAGAGAGTGATTTAAATCAGTATTATAAAAGACAAAACAAGTCATTATTACCAGTAGCAGACAGAGCTGGATAACCAATCCACTTAAAGCTCGTCCCATGTTTGGCATTGTCTTTTCATTAGTTTCACTCAGAATTATCGACTTCTGTAAAGTAATTTCACGTAACACATCTGTAATGATAAAACACTCATTCCAGAGGTTAGTGACTCAATTGAAACAAAACAGGAACAGAATTGTCCCCCAATAATATATATATAGGCATCCTCATGCATGCACATACTTAACACATTTATATTTTAACAGCTCATATTTAAGGTTTTCCTTTTGGTATTAAATCGGAAGGATTTAAACTCAAACATTGTCTGTGCATTTTACCAAGTTTGTACCTAATCTCTTATCTAATCTCAAAGTTTGCCTGATCATTAATGATTTTTATTTTGAGAAAAATCAGCTGGGTTGTTTTGGTCTTAAAATTATTGCTCTGTTTTGGTTACTCTTTCTTAGCAGGCCAATAATAGAAGAAGAGCACTATCCCTGCCTCCACTCAAGCACTCTCTCTCTCTCTCTCTTACTGTGCAAAATATTATTTATTTATTTATTTTGACAATTTTTGCCAAACTTTAACTTAGACTATAATATAAAATTCATTACAACATATAACCCTAAATTATTCAAATAAGTTAAAAATGTCAAAGTTTCTAGATCTAAAATCTCAGTTTAAACTGTTTAAAATACATAATGCTAGGAACATTTCTTTAAAATTATTTTTACCTTACATGCTTAATTCCCTTAACCTTTGTTATCTAAACCATCTCTTGATTAAGCAGAAGCAGTCTTCATTTTTAGCCACCACCATATCTTGTAATCAACTTATGCCATGCCTAATGACCTGCACGAGTAAAGACTATGATATAGACATATTAGTTCAATATCATTTTAGCCTCATAAGAAATTTTGTCTCAAAATAATGTCTGTCATCACATGGTCTCAGATGGTTCTTGAAAGCCCATTGCCATTAACTCTTTATAAATAAGCCTCTTTTCCTCATGGTGTGATCCCCTGGCATAGTTGCATCAAGTTGTGGACGCTTGTCACAACAATCAGTCAAGGAATGCGGTTGCTGGTGATCAGGTCTGGAGGAGCTCACATTTTGAGGCAGATTGCTGTACTTCATACAGTTCCCCTCTTAATGATGCTCTAGGCCTATCAAGCATCCGCTCAACTCCACTACCATCTCACATATAACACCTCCCTTCAGGGCAGGTGCCCAGTGGCGGTGACCCCCTGCCTTAGGTTGTCCCCTATTGGCCAGAAGAGGATCTTACCCGTCATTGAGAAATCACCTCATGCACACTGGTAACCACTCTTTCCCGTTGCAACATCCTCGACAGTCTTCTTCCAGAATCCAGTATTTCCTGCAGCTTAGGAAAGGTGCACTCAAGAACCATGAGAGCCATTGACAGCACCTACTAGTGTTAAAACATTGAAAAAGGTTAATCAAACTAATATTTAATCGCTAAACTCAATTGGATACCTCCAAACTATCATGCTGAGATTACTCAGTGAATTTATTTTTCACACCCATCCATTCATTGTAATTTTCTGTTGCTTCTGTAGCTGCAGCCATCAGGCCCTGTATGATGGTGGAGACTAAAAATAAGACAGATAAGTTACTGGTCATAGAACAAATAGCAATACAACTGTTTAACTATTCAAAATTATTACATCTATAGCTCAGGGTCTGTATTATGATTTTAAAGACCTCATGTCTCTTCAACAATTGCTTCTAAATTGTTATTCATTATTTTTATAATCTCTTATTTCTTACATGCATTGGGCAGTTGAACATTTAACTACCAATTGCCCTCTTAATGCATTAAATCTGAACTCTTTTTAGCATGTCCTTTAGCATCTCTGCCTATGATTTGACTGAAACACTGTGCTGTACTATAAATAGCTTATCACTTAAACACAGGCTCAGATAACGGCATTTTAGCTTACTTTGAATGAGAGAGAGAGAACTCTGAGGGATTCAGGACTCGTAAAAATGCATTTTCATTCATTTTTAACATAATTTCATCGTACTATCATTTTACTCTAGCCCAGTTTAAAACTTGTCAGAAATTATATGCATTTTAAAAATAAACATCTTTATATTTGTATTTTTACTTTATTTTCGCAACTCAAATGTTTCTCAAAGTTCTTTGCAGTCATTGTCATTACTTTTACATCAACTTGTATTTATCCATTCACTTAATTCTGGCCATGGCTTCTGAATTTCAACATTGGTTTTAAATCTGTCAGAGGTTATCTGACCCAGGTATATTACTTTGGGTCTTGCTAGCATGCTGTCTTCAAAGTTACTTTGAAACCCCCGTTTATGTTACTTGTTTACAACTTTATCATCTCATAAACAAAAAATAATTTTCTTTTCTCTTCTTTTTTCTTTTTTTATGATGCTGCGTGACTACAATTTTGCAATCCAACAATAAAATTACTCTTTTGGCCAAACATTAGTAAATATAGGAATTAATTTTTTATTTTTATTTTACTCAGAACATGTCTCTGGTACTTTCAAAGCTTAAGCCAGAGTCATGGGGCCAGCATGAGATAAAACAACGGCTTCATTGTAGTCAAAGTAATTTTATCTTTTTTAACAAAACATAAGCTTATAAGTTTTTCCAAAATGCCACTGCCAATTTGTGTGCCTACAGTTTTTTTTTTTTCACTAACCCAGAATTCTGTTCAGTATTCCTTGTCAGGACTTTCAACAATTATATAGGAACTGGAACAGGTCTTATGATATCATTCTTTGTCATTTAAACCTTCTATGCACAGAGAATCAGATTAAATCATCACTCAGTTACTTATGGGATTATTTTTAATAAATCGGCACATACATTTATAAATGTTTATTTCTCAGGTTCTTTCTAAGTTTAAAGCCAATCAAGTTTTTGTTTTAACATTACAATCAGAATTAAAGCTCAGACTGATCATTCTTTAAATGAATTCAGAGAATATATATATTTTTTTAAAGTCAGAGCTTCAGAGCCAAACTGTTTACAGCATTTGCTCTCTTGTTTCATTATTTCTATCAGGGCTGACCAGGTTACCTAATTTGTCAGTCATATTTCTATCATAAACCAAAAACATATTGAGGCGGCGATCTTACCAACAGCACTTGACTTCTGCGTGATGAAATTGCAAAGTATATTCCAGAATTTCCATATACTGGTCCAATCCAATCAGGGTCATGAAAACTACATTTTAGCTCTTTTGGGGTTGTTCCTGAGGCATCCCAGATCAATCAATACTTTCCCTTTGCATATATCCCTATATTTTTATAGGTGCACATATGAATTATCACTATTTATTTTTAAACACTAATTTTGGATACTCTTCTCCCTAACCACTGACCTGGCCTATTTCTAAGCTCGGGGCGCCCCTGTCTGTAATGGTGGGTGATCGAGAGTTGGAAGAGCGAGATACGACTAGAACCCCCGTCTAGCGTCTTACATTCTTCTCGGGATTTCCCATACCCCTACTTTGGCTTACCCGGCCGTAAATGCACTGCCCTTTATGGCCTCTCGTGCTTTTTGGCTCTCTGTGCTTGACCCAGCACTGCCTATTTACGGCCCTATGTGTCCCTTGTCCCTCGGTGCTTGACCCAGCACTGCCCTTTACGGGTTCACATGCCTGTTAAGAATGCGTTTTTGTCCCCCCCTGGACTGTGCACACCTAGAAACAAATTTTTACGTCTCTCTCTAAGACCTATAGGTGTGCACCTGTTCCCTCTGTAACTGTACACATCTCTAAATATCTTATATCAAGACCTACCGATGTGTACTTGTACCCCTTATACTCACAAGGTTACTTATTTACAGGTATATTGTGACACCAATTTACCTACTCCACCCTGGAGCTGGTGTCTACCCCCTCACGTCTGAGTGAGTCTATCGTTCCTCCTTCTCTCGACCCCCTCCACTTACAGACAGTTCCTAACCAATAATATTAAATCTAAAATCTTTCCTACCTTGGTTTGATGATTGATCAGGGATGTCAACAAAGAACTATTGCCCGCCGATCCTCCACCATTAACTGTAGGGGAATTTACAGTTAAAACCCAAGGACCAGATATGTCGCAATGAAGACCAGGACTCAGAGATGAGTTCAATTAATAATAATAATTTTACTTGAAGAAAATAGTTTGCAATTTCATCAGCAGAAGTCAGCTTCAACACTCTCGAAGGAGTTCGCAGGCCGCCCCCCAGTACAATACAAAATCAACCACAGTTATACCCTGACAGAGGATACTAATTGCGTCAATACATGAGTCAACAAAATTCTGATTGGTTCCAAAACCTAGATAAAACTCTCCAAAGATGTATATCTGATATGCTGGACACTGGCAGTTGATCGTTTGTCCTGGGACTGTCTGAGCTTCTCCCTGTACAGACAGATACTAACACATGTACACAGAGAACTTATCTAAAATTCAAGGCTTTCTAGCACTGGCGAGTGTCTTTTCATTACGGTTGGATACACACACATAATATGTGGACATTAATCTTGAGGAAAAGAAATACAGCACACATAAGGTTACACATTTCACTCTTGCTATAACTTGATTAATAGTCAAACAAGAAATCATGTAATAAAATAATTAATATCAGTATGAAGGATATGGCAAATCGGCATCCACTCCTTCACTTCATTAAAGGACTTTGGTTTTTCTTAATGTGAAAATCTGTTACTCCCCTACTTTTTCGTTCTTTATCTTTTTCTTCAGTGTTGTTTTATTTATTTTACATTTTATTTTGTTTTATGATGTACAGCGTGTGAACGAAAATTGAGTGTAATCTCAGACCGTATTTGTAAATCTACCAGTAATGTACGCCTTTATGTTTTTAATGTTTAAAGCATCGAATAAAAAAGAAAAAACACCCACCAACACATCCCCCTAACACCTCCCTAATAAAGTTGGTCACAAAGGTTTAAATGTATGTTAAAAGAGTTAAACAAAGTAACGTTTTTAATAAAAAAAAAACATCAGTTCTTATTTGATGAAAACATTCTACCTGGTTTTAATATTAGACCGATGTTTTTACTTTAAAATTAGGTTAACCTATACCATTTTATTTTCATCTCAACAAAAATTCCTTGTTGGAAAAAAATTGTTGTTTTATTTTATTTTAATAAGTCACTCACACATACTTTAGTAGTCTAAATCCTTGAATACGTCTTTTATTTTGTCAGTATTAACTTCTATCATTGCTATATCGTTGCTATATCAATTAAAACATGCGTTTAGGCATACACAAATCTAACTGGAATGAAATGTTTTGGAATGTCTTTGATTTTTTTGCCAAAGAAACTTTAACAACATTACAGGAGAGGATAAATATTTCATCTCAAGTACTGCGTAGAAACGCGTCTGGTATCTGGAATCTGATGTCTTTGTGTTTACTGTTACGACCATGTCAGCGAAGATTGTAAAACATCTAAAGGTTTTTGGGGTTTGCAACTCAGCTGTTATCTAATTAGTTTTCCGGGGGTTCTGGTGTTGTAAATGGTGTGCTGCAGGTCAGCTAAAGTACAAAAAAAAAAATTGTATTTATTCAGTGATCAAAGGGTGACAATTTCAACTTTATGGCTTAGGCCTGTGATCGCAAGGTTAGCTGAAAGTTCATTTACTGGTCAAAAGGACGTGAAATCTTTTAACAAGTCAGACCATATAGGAAGATGTAGTTTAATTCGAGTTAATTTAGTTTATTTTAGTTACATTTATAATTTTTATTAACCCCTAGATCTTTCAACCTCAACATAAATGTACTGAGAATGCAAACAAGTACACAAACACAACCATACAATCATAAACACAGACACACACACACACACACACACAAATGTAAACATTACAGAAAACATGAACATGCAAACTAAATAAATACTAATATACACTCAAACAAGTACAAAAATACACAAACAAACAAAATAGGTCACAAACACGAACATATCTATATAAGATTGAAAATGAGTTGTCCTAAGTTTTCTTTGAAACCAAAAGTGTTTGTTGGTACAAATGTCTGACAGAAATGTATACAATAGATTAGACGTCCTTTCTCACTTTCCAAATGGTGTTGTTAACCATGATGTTTAAAATAGTTTTAAAAAAGTATTATTTTTTAGCTTTCATGCAGGATTCATGTCAGCACTCAAGTGTTTTTAGCAAGAGTCCAGAGACAGATGAAAATAGATGTGTGAAGAAAAAAAAATGTAAGAGGTTTTTAAGGATAGACTAAATGGTTTAGATTGTTTAAAAAATTGAGTTTACACATTTCTCTTGAATGTGTGTACGGTAACCGTTGCATACATGAAGCAGAACAAATACATAACTCATAAACGCATTGTGGTTAATAAAAAAGACTTATTTATCTAGCATAACTTACTTTCTTTTCATAACAATAAACATTCTTACGACTTTAACAACTGCAAACAAACGGTTTGGTAGGTTACTATGAACGTTGTAATAGGTTATAGATCACAAATTAACCCATTTAAAATCTAAAAGTTTAAAAAGTAATGTAACTGATAACATTTGATTACATGTTTTAAGACTTGTAATGTTTTCAACCGTTAATCTTTTGAAACGTGTAAACAGGACAGGGGTTAACATTAGAGTACTCAACAACTAATGACCGTCAGACTTTTCAAATCCTTCATCACTTAAATTAGGATTGTGATCATTTCATTTTAAAGCATAACCACCACGAAATCAGATTTGCTTGGAGATTAAATACATATTTAAAAACACAACAAGAAAGTTTAACAGCTATGATACTGTTTTTAAATCAGGTTTTTGCACACCTATGAAGGGAAATGCCATGGCATCTAACAACGGTTGGTAAATCGGTTCAATTTAACAAATAAATACACATCGGCCAAATAGGAAATAAGCATACGTCTTTAACTCATGAAACATCTGACTCATATTTTAGAGTATTTAAGGTGGTTTATGAAATATATCAATGAAATCTGTAATCTGTAAAAATATTTAGATGTAAGATTTTCATAATTAACCGCAATTTAATTATTTTTCTCACTGACTGTAACTGATTACATTTATTTTTAATCAAATGATATAATTTAGCTATATGTAACTAGTTGACCCCTAACACTGATTATGCGTTCTAACAAGAATAGTTGGTGAAAGAGTTCATTACCCTCTTTAACTTTAAAAATGCGTACAATGTCCACAAACAAGGGTTTACTCTTAAAACAAGCCCCAGACACCGACTTGGAAGCACCGTAACAAGTATAGCCATTGCAGAAATTTGTTATAGAGATTCAGTAAGTTAAACTCTGGATGCACGATTGACCGACTTACGTTTGACATATTATTACTTTTTCTAAAGATAAAGACAATTATTTGGTTTCAGGACACACGAATCCTAACGCCCAATGGTTCACAAGATAACATGACAACGGTTGCTCCATTACAGCATAGTCAACCCATTTTAGCCTGTTTTAGCACATGTATATCGTATTATTGTTGAATATAGTCGTTTGGTCTAAATATGTGTTAACAGTTATTTTATTGTTGTTATATGTATTATACAGAGGTGTCAAGTAACGAAGTACAAATACTTCGTTACTAGGGGTGTAACGATACGCGTATTCGTATTGAACCGTTCGGTACGACGCTTTCGGTTCGGTACGCGGTACGCATTATGTATACCGAACGGTTCGTTGGAGTAATTAATTATATTTGAAAAAAAAAAAAAAAGAGAGAGAGAGAAATATAATGATATGCGTTCAACAAGGTAGCCCAATAACCCAAACAACGTAACAGGCAACGCCCCTGACACTCCCGAAGAAGAAAAAAACACCATCTTATATGTTTATGTTAGGCTACTCAGCAGGCGCTCGCTCACTCAGTACGCGCTGAAGGCTCGTTGCAAAATAGCCAATGCGTTTAACAGACTAGAAATGAGAAGATCCTCCAATAACCAACAGGTCTGGTGTTTGGGTGCACTTTGGATTCCCTTTAAGCTATAATGGTGATGGCAAGAGAGTGGTGGATAAAAAAACAACGGTATGTCGCATCTGCAACATGACAGGGTACACCAGCGGGAATAAAAAAAAAAAAAAAAAAACACCAGCGGGAATATCTGGGATATATGCATCAGTACTATCTGGGAAAAGACGAAAAAAAAGGAGAAACATGCACGCAGCAAACTATCCCTGCAGCATTTAGAAACTATAGCTTACAGGGAATCCAACCCAAACACCAGACCTGTTGGTTATTTTAGGATCTTATATTTCTGGTCTGTTAAAGGCATTCGACATTTTGCAACGAGCCTTCAGCGCGTGCTGAGTGAGTGAGCGCCTTAGGGGCCGTTCACATATCGTGCCTAAAAACGCATGGAAAACGCTAAGCGCGTCTTTCTCCTCCTTTCCAAAGCGCTTGGGCAGAAGCGCTCATGAGGCGTCTGTCTTTGCTAAGCAACAATGACGTGCTCTCTCCATGAGACGCGGAAATTTCAGCGAAGGATAAATGGATTTGCAGCTCTAAAAATCGCTTGCAGTAGCTCTGCTACTAAATTTATTTCAAAATTGCAATCCTTATACAACTATGATCAGCTGATCCTTCATCTTGGCTGAGCTCTCAACGTTGTTACGGGAAAGGATGAAGCTGATTGGTTAGTTCTTGTCACATGACCCGCGGTGCGCTTGCGGCATTCTGAAAAGTTGAGATGTTTTTACATTTTGCTGTATCTAAAACGTATCGAACCGAACCGAACCGAACCGTGACATCAGTGTATCGTATCGAACCGAACCGTGAATTTTGTGAACCGTTACACCCCTATTCGTTACTGTACTTAAGTAGAAATTTGGCGTATCTATACTTTACTTGAATAACTATTTTTCAGCCGACTTTTTACTTCTACTCCTTACATTTTCACGCAAGTATCTGTACTTTCTACTCCTTACATTTTAAAAATAGATTCGTTACTGCTATTTCATTTCGGCTTGTTTTCATTCCGGCTTGTCACCATTCAAAAAAAAAACAAAAAAAAACAACAACTATCCAGATAAATCGCGCCATCCGGATGGAGTGAATTTGATTGTGGTTGGATGAGAAGTATAAACAAATACCATTCCGACAGCCTATTGGTTTGTAACTTACGCGATCCATCGCACCTGCACGTGACACAAATCACATCACAGTCCAGCAAGGAGTAGCCAGTTTTGGGTTTGTTTATCAAAAAATATATTTCTTAAAAGAAGGGTTGGGTATGGAACCGGACCGGTATCCGATCGCCTCAGAGTCAGTCGGCTTAAATTTCATATGAAACCGGCGTCAGACCGGTCTCCTCCCGTCTTTCAGCGCGCTCTTCAATCCACAGACCGCAGCAGAGCAGCGCGAGCTCAAACAGAGACAGAGGACACAAGGTGTGTGTTTATCAATAGATTGTTAGAATCTGTATCTGTGTCATAAATACAGTTTACAAAAGGTCACGAAGAAGCAGTCGCTTTCTCATCTACTGTAAAGTTTTCGCTTGTCACAGCCGTTTCCTCCAGCGAAAATCTAGCCCTTAACATATGAATGAACACATACTTTAAATATACTTAATATACTAAATATACTTATTAATTTAATCATACATACTTTGTACATACACTAACTACTGTACAAAAGTCTTAGGCACGTTAGTATTTTCACTTAAAAGAATGGTGTTCGGTATAATATATTTTGCTGTAGTGTCAGTAGAAAATATCAGTTTACATTTCCAAACATTCACTTTGCCGTTGTCAAACTGCTTGTGCATTCAAAATCGCATTAGATTATTATTACAATTAATGGCAAACTGATATTTCCTACTGACACACTACAGCAAAAGATATAAATAACTGGCTTAAAACCCTTTTTTGGGGTGAAAATACTAATGTGCTTAAGACTTTTGCACAGTACTGTACTTTACAAACGACATTGTTGCTACTTTATAAAGACTGAGCATAAAGTAATTCACAGAACTGATTAAAGACAGTGACAGACAGCACTCATCTTAACTAAATATCAGAGTGAGTGACAGAGATACAGTAGAAACATTATGTGTGGTTTTGTATTAAATAATGACCCAGATTGGGAAATACATTTATTATCCTTAGATTAAGGGAAGCACAACTTGGGAAATGAGAGCATCCAAGGTGAAAGCTATGGATTTATTTTAAATATTTGTAATGTTCTTTAAAGTTATCCATAGTTTTTTTTTTTTTTTTTTTTTTTTTTTTTTTTTAAAGTATCGGTTCAGACACCGTTTAGGCGCCTGCACTGTTTTAAAAGTATCGAAAAGGCACTGGACCCTATTTAAAAGTTATTATTTCTCACTGGCTCATTTACCAAATGAGTACTTTCTCTTCCTCCTCCACAAATTAAGCTACTGTAGGTAGTTCGGTAGCGAGACGTTTTTAATAAATTATCGTTTGCGATTGACGATGCGATTGACTGAACTTAGCAGACTTATGTACCGAATACAGGAAGCTATCAATCAAGAAGGTATCAGGATTATGAGTGTATTTTCATTTTTAGTTATTGATTAATCACTTGGATTAATCATTAATTTTGACAGCACTATAATGTTTATTGTAAATAGACAACCATAGAAGTGTAATTGTTTCTTAGCCTGCACTAATGTTCTTGTCTATTGCCCTCGCAGATTCCTGCAGCTAAGCTTGGATGTACATTTACATTACAATAAAGCTTATTGATGACATGCCTCTGAAGTCTGACTTTTTGGACCATAACAATACTTATTGGCAACTAGTCATCATATCTCTAGCTCTTTAACGTATTTGCATTGTACTAAAATGCATTCATTTTCAATGGGCATTTATGTGGCTGAAACATGTAGCTTAGTGCATCCCAAATTTTTCAACATGAGCATTTTAATATAATATTATAGTCATTATGGCCTTTAGAAAAATGTTTTTTTGAGGAGGGGTAGTTCACAATAGGCCCCTGTGGTGCAACCCAAGCTTTTGTTCTTAATGGCATTTTTTCCCTTACATCACTTTTACTTTTATACTTTAAGTAGTTTTTTAAACCAGTACTTTTACACTTTTACTTGAGTAAAAAGCTTGAGTTGATACTTCAACTTCTACAAAAGTCTTTTTAAGCCCTAGTATCTATACTTCTACTTGAGTAATGAAAGCCAATACTTTTGACACCACTGGTATATGTTCTTGTTTTACAAATTTAATATGTTTACCTAATACCTCATTCAAGCTATGTAGATCTTCAGGTCAGGGAACTACAATACCCATCACACACCTCAGGCTTCAAACATGCCCGTCATGAATACATACTCATATTGTATGTGGCAACGCTCTAAATCATTGGACATCTGATTAAACGCATACGCAGATAACCTAAATAAAAAGACTCATATTATTTTCTGTGATCTGTTTTAGTGATGCAAAGTTCGATTCACTTCTGAAAAATTATTTATTTGGACAGTTTGGTTCAATGAACCGATTCATAGGGTCCTTAAGTCATTTTCGCAGTTACGTAGTACACTTTTTTTTTCTTCTAACAACTGAAGAGTCATTTTTATTTCTGTGAATCATCTAAATAAATGTAATTGTGTGAACACATATTGTTGGTTATTATCTTTTGTTCATTTAAGTTAATTCTGAATCATCTAAATAAATGTAATTGTGTGAACACACATTAGCGGTTATTGTCTTTTGTTCATTTAAGTTAATTCTGAATCATCTAAAAAAAAAAAAGTTAATTGTGTGAACACATATTGGTGGTTATTATCTTTTGTTAATTTAAGTTAGTGATGTTTGTGTTTGCAGTTTTACGCACAGTGTCTCTGTCGTTGTTTAGCTTAAACATCAGTTTTTAGTCAGTTACAAAAGTGTCAGGCATTAAGTTTTTGTATTTTTAATTCACCTTATTATGACAGAGTTACAGGTTTCGGGTGTTTTGAAAGTGTAAGCGGTGAAAACTTAAATGTGACCGTCGAGTAACGTTAGCTACTCAAACGAAGACAAATTGTGTAAGTGTTCAATAAGATGCAGAAATGAAAATAAGCGTACAAATATTCATAATGACAAGTACAATATAACCTAAAAACACTATAGCCCCCTGCTAAGTATACCTAAAATTTTCTAGAGCAGTGAGATATTTACATTTACTGTACATTTATTCATTTAGCAGACGCTTTTATCCAAAGTGACTTACAGATGAGGACGGTCGAAGCAATCAAAAAACAACAAAAAGAGCAATGATATATAAATGTTTTAACAAGTCTCAGTTAGGTTAACACAGTACACGTATCATGGGATTTTAAATAATATCATAAATAAAAAGAAAACAGATTGAATAAAAAAAGAATAGAGCAAGCTAGTGTTAAGAGGTCTTTACACATACACACACATGCACACACACACGCATAAATAGATATAAACCGCAATGTTTTTCATAGCGTTACACTTTGAACGATATGTTTCCATGACATTGTTAGCTCTTTCTGTTTGAATCTATTTACAGCAGTTTTCACCATCCTAATTGTAATGGTTTGGTCTTATGCTTAGGGCCTTATACGTTGTATTTTCTAGTTTTTGCTCTCGTGTTAGTGGGTCTCTTTGTTCATACAAATCAATATTTCTGCGGATTTGGGTATTAAAATATTGCTTTAAACATAGTCTTCATTCGAGACGTTTACTTAACATCATTATATCATTTCAAAACACCCGAAACCTGTAACTCTGTCATAATAAGGTGAATTAAAAATACAAAAACTTAATGCCTGACACTTTTGTAACTGACTAAAAACTGATGTTTAAGCTAAACAACGACAGAGACACTGTGCGTAAAACTGCAAACACAAACATCACTAACTTAAATTAACAAAAGATAATAAACACCAATATGTGTTCACACAATTAACTTTTTTTTTTTTTTAGATGATTCAGAATTAACTTAAATGAACAAAAGACAATAACCGCTAATGTGTGTTCACACAATTACATTTATTTAGATGATTCACAGAAATAAAAATGACTCTTCAGTTGTTAGAAGAAAAAAAAAGTGTACTACATAACTGCGAAAATGACTTAAGGACCCTATGAATCGGTGCATTGAACCAAACTGTCCAAATAAATAATTTTTCAGAAGTGAATCGAAATTTGCATCACTAAAACAGATCACAGAAAAGAATATGAGTCTTTTTATTTAGGTTATCTGCGTATGCGTTTAATCAGATGTCCAATGATTTAGAGCGTTGCCACATACAATATGAGTATGTATTCACGACGGGCATGTTTGAAGCCTGAGGTGTGTGATGGGTATTGTAGTTCCCTGACCTGAAGATCTACATAGCTTGAATGAGGTATTAGGTAAACATTTTAAATTTGTAAAACAAGAACATATAATACATATAACAACAATACATGTGCTAAAACAGGCTAAAATGGGTTGACTATGCTGTAATGGAGCAACCGTTGTCATGTTATCTTGTGAACCATTGGGCGTTAGGATTCGTGTGTCCTGAAACCAAATAATTGTCTTTATCTTTAGAAAAAGTAATAATATGGCAAACGTAAGTCGGTCAATCGTACATCCAGAGTTTAACTTACTGAATCTCTATAACAAATTTCTGCAATGGCTATACTTGTTACGGTGCTTCCAAGTCGGTGTCTGGGGCTTGTTTTAAGAGCAAACCCTTGTTTGTGGACATTGTACGCATTTTTAAAGTTACAGAGGGTAATGAACTCTTTCACCAACTATTCTTGTTAGAACGCATAATCAGTGTTAGGGGTCAACTAGTTACATATAGCTAAATTATATCATTTGATTAAAAATAAATGTAATCAGTTACAGTCAGTGAGAAAAATAATTAAATTGCGGTTAATTATGAAAATCTTACATCTGAATATTTTTACAGATTACAGATTTCATTGATATATTTCATAAACCACCTTAAATACTCTAAAATATGAGTCAGATGTTTCATGAGTTAAAGACGTATGCTTATTTCCTATTTGGCCGATGTGTATTTATTTGTTAAATTGAACCGATTTACCAACCGTTGTTAGATGCCATGGCATTTCCCTTCATAGGTGTGCAAAAACCTGATTTAAAAACAGTATCATAGCTGTTAAACTTTCTTGTTGTGTTTTTAAATATGTATTTAATCTCCAAGCAAATCTGATTTCATGGTGGTTATGCTTTAAAATGAAATGATCACAATCCTAATTTAAGTGATGAAGGATTTGAAAAGTCTGACGGTCATTAGTTGTTGAGTACTCTAATGTTAACCCCTGTTTACACGTTTCAAAAGATTAACGGTTGAAAACATTACAAGTCTTAAAACATGCAATCAAATGTTATCAGTTACATTACTTTTTAAACTTTTAGATTTTAAATGGGTTAATTTGTGATCTATAACCTATTACAACCATTACATAAATAATTCCACCAAGGTCTCAGCTACAGCTAAACGTTATAACAAAAACTTAAGGTCCTTGTTGACAGTTTTGTGAGGTGTGTGTGTGTGTGTTTAGCTTATATATGTGATTTTACTACAAACTATAAGCATTCTAACTAAGAAAACACAATATGTTTTTATTATTATTTTTTTTCCCAACCAAACCGTTTGTTTGCAGTTGTTAAAGTCGTAAGAATGTTTATTGTTATGAAAAGAAAGTAAGTTATGCTAGATAAATAAGTCTTTTTTATTAACCACAATGCGTTTATGAGTTATGTATTTGTTCTGCTTCATGTATGCAACGGTTACCGTACACACATTCAAGAGAAATGCGTAAACTCAATTTTTTTAAACAATCTAAACCATTTAGTCTATTCTTAAAAGCCTCTTACATTTTTTTTCTTCACACATCTATTTTCATCTGTCTCTGGACTCTTGCTAAAAACACTTGAGTGCTGACTTGAATCCTGCATGAAAGCTAAAAAATAATACTTTTTTAAAACTATTTTAAACATCATGGTTAACAACACCATTTGGAAAGTGAGAAAGGACGTCTAATCTATTGTATACATTTCTGTAAGACATTTGTACCAACAAACACTTTTGGTTTCAAAGAAAACTTAGGACAACTCATTTTCAATCTTATATAGATATGTTCGTGTATGTGACCTATTTTGTTTGTTTGTGTATTTTTCCAGTTTGCATGTTCATGTTTTCTGTAATGTTTACATTTGTGTGTGTGTGTGTGTGTGTGTTTATGATTGTATGGTTGTGTTTGTGTACTTGTTTGCATTCTCAGTACATTTATGTTGAGGTTGAAAGATCTAGGGGTTAATAAAAATTATAAATGTAACTGAAATAAACTAAATTAACTCGAATTAAACTACATTTTCCTATATGGTCTGACTTGTTAAAAGATTTCACGTCCTTTTGACCAGTAAATGAACTTTCAGCTAACCTTGCGATCACAGGCCTAAGCCATAAAGTTGAAATTGTCACCCTTTGATCACTGAATAAATATTTTTTTTTTTTTTTTTTACTTTAGCTGACCTGCAGCACACCATTTACAACACCAGAACCCCCGGAAAACTAATTAGATAACAGCTGAGTTGCAAACCCCAAAAACCTTTAGATGTTTTACAATCTTCGCTGACATGGTCGTAACAGTAAACACAAAGACATCAGATTCCAGATACCAGACGCGTTTCTACGCACTACTTGAGATGAAATATTTATCCTCTCCTGTAATGTTGTTAAAGTTTCTTTGGCAAAAAAATCAAAGACATTCCAAAACATTTCATTCCAGTTAGATTTGTGTATGCCTAAACGCATGTTTTAATTGATATAGCAACGATATAGCAATGATAGAAGTTAATACTGACAAAATAAAAGACGTATTCAAGGATTTAGACTACTAAAGTATGTGTGAGTGACTTATTTAAATGAAATAAAACAACAATTTTTTTCCAACAAGGAATTTTTGTTGAGATGAAAATAAAATGGTATAGGTTAACCTAATTTTAAAGTAAAAACATCGGTCTAATATTAAAACCAGGTAGAATGTTTTCATCAAATAAGAACTGATGTTTTTTTTTTATTAAAAACGTTACTTTGTTTAACTCTTTTAACATACATTTAAACCTTTGTGACCAACTGGAGGTGTTAGGGGGATGTGTTAGTGGGTGTTTTTTCTTTTTTATTCGATGCCTTAAACATTAAAAACATAAAGGCGTACATTACTGGTAGATGGTAACATGTGTCTGGACTTTGTGTTAAATGTGATCTTCCTGAATCAGTTGATCCTATTTTAATAAAATGTAAAAGATATGACAACGAAAGAATACAACTTACTTACACTTAATATAGAAATAAACCAGATCTCATTTTAGAAAATGTTAAATAAAGATGTGACTATAGAAATGTTTCAATGATTAAGTATCTCAAAGAGTTGATAAACAGGATTTAAAGAATCACTACTAAGTTTGTCACGTTTCAATCTGAGACGAGATATTTCTTACCTGTCATATTGTTAAATGGGTGATACTTTTAACTACATATGTATGGTTTAATTACTAGATAACACGACACAAACTCGGCAGAAGGAAAGTGTGTGTGTGTGTGTGTGTGTGTGTGTGTGTGTGTGGTTGTGTGTGTGTGGTTGTGTTTGTGTACTTGTTTGCATTCTCGGTACATTTATGTTGAGGTTGAAAGATCTAGGGGTTAATAAAAATTATAAATGTAACTAAAATAAACTAACTCGAATTAAACTACATATTCCTATATGGTCTGACTTGTTAAAAGATTTCACATCCATTTGACCCACTAAATGAACTGTCAGATAACCTCACGATCACAGGCCTAAGCCATAAAGTTTAAATTGTCGCACCTTTGATCACTGAATTTGATCACACACAATTTTTTAAACTGTAGCTGACCTGTAGCGCACCATTTACAACACCAGAACCCCCGGAAAACTAATTAGATTACAGTTGAGTTGCAAACCCCCAAAAACCTTTAGATGTTTTTACACCCTGCTGATGTCTAACTGATATGCACGCAACAGTAATCACACAGTCACCAGATGCCCGTCACGGTCACGTTTCGCTGCACGACCTGAGACGAGATATTTCTTCCCTGTCATATTGTTAACCGACTACTTTTAACTACATATGTCGGTAACACTTTAGAATAAGGTTCCATTAGTTAATGTTAGTTAACTACTTTCGTTAACATGAACTAAGCAAGAACAATCCTTGTACAGCATTTATAAGTCTTAGTTCATGTTAATTTCAACATTTACTAATGCATTATTTAAATCAAAAGTTGTGCTTGTTAACATTAGTTAATGCACTGTGAATTACCATGAACTAACAATGAATAACTGTATTTTCATTAACTAACATTAACGAAGATGAATAAATACAGTAATAAATGTATTATTCATTGTTTGTTCATGTTAATTAATACATTAACTAACATTAAATAATGGAACCTTATTCTAAAGTGTTACCCATATGTCTGTTTTATTTACTAGATAACGCGACACAAACTTACAAACTGGACAGAAGGAAAGTGTGTTTGTGTTTGTGTGTTAACTGTCATACCTTGAGAAATTAAGCTTGACAAAAATAAAAGATATATCGACGGCAATAGGGGCGGTTAATCTGTCTGATTTCCCGATTCGATTCGATTACGATTATTGAAGTCCCGATTCGATTACAGTCGATTTTCGATTATTAACGATTCTCGATTAACGATTATTGATTTTCCATTTCACAACAGTAAGTAGTAAACAAACTGTGTAAATCATTACTAATAAATGGTAGAAACAAACCGAATGCATGTAGCGGTTGGGATTTTCAGTTTACTACATGCAGCAGGCACTCTGATTCCATGTATGGGGCACATATATATTATTCATATGACACACAAACACAAGTAGACAAGACCTTTTTAGTTCAAAATCTATGCCCCATGTCACATCGCCTCTGCTTCTGCTATGAGCATCCCAGCCAGATCTGCCTCACGCACGCGCCGAGTGTGCACAGCTCGGACTACTGTCAGGGTCATTGCGACTCCCCACCTTGCCTCCTAACTGTCCTATGAATACTTCGACTTCGTCTAACATACCCAGTGGCATTAGACAAAGTCTCCACTACAATACTGTCACCGTGATGCGGTCAGAAGACAAATATACATGTCTAGCGCGGTAAAAATCTCCCGCTTGGTCCCCGCAACACTAACACGCCTGCTAATTTCGCAATGAACACTCCGACCCTTGCAAACATTGTTCACACCTCTGACATTTGGCAAAGGACCATTTACATTGGGCAAAGGATTCACCGTTTGTGCTTGGTGTACTTTCACTTTCAATATACAGATATTCCCCTTCAAAATCAGTGTCCGCGAATAGAAGTCCCAACACTTCATTGCGGGTTTATTGAAGCTTTATTGATGCCATTAGATAATAATAAAAATAATAATGATAATAATAATAATCTAATGCCAATACTCGCTGACGTTGACAACATTGGTCAGATAAAATGGCTCACTCTCACACTAGCTCCGCTTTTTTTTCGCACTGATTCAATGCGCTCTCGAAGATTTTGTTAAGGAGCATTACGTTATTTTGAGTCAGAGATTAAGTATTACATGTCTGCTATCTGGTGCAGGGGAGGTCGCGTGAAATTTGACACCCTATTTGACAAAATCGGCCGGTTTTATTCAGTGCCGCATCTTGTCGAGTAAACTCGACCATGGCGCCAAGAGGGTTAGAGCTCCTGCCATGAAAACCCAAATAAATCCACACGCTTGCTTTGAGCCCAGATGGAGCTGGGTGGTTCGGCTGGTTGCTCGCTCCTGGTTTTTCCATTTTACACACCTGTTCTGGCTGCTTGCTAACTGGAACTGGGCGCGTTCGTGACGTTCAACTCCCGGTATAATTTTTTTTACAAAATAAAATAATGCAAAAAAATAAAAAATAAAAATAATCGATTTTTGAAAATGTAATAATCGATTCATACTCGTCCATAACATACTCGCGATTAATCAATAATCGATTTTTTTCACCACCCCTAGACGGCAATAGTCTAAATTTAGACTAGTCGTAGATTAGGGTAATTAACTTAATACATTAAAAACAAATAATGCTTTTTTCAGTGCTGTTTTTTATTATTATTTTTTATTTTGTATTTTTTAAGACTAAAAGTAAATAAAAATCGCATAAAGCTATCATTTAAAAAGTAAAAATTGATCTTATGTTTAAACGGATTTAAAGTTTTCACCAATTAAGGACTGATGTCTATTTATTAAAAACTACTTAGTTTAATTATTTTAACATTTAAATCTATTTGACGCTGCTATCACGCCTACAGCGGGGGCAGTCTCTAACGGTGGAGGCGTGGTTTTTTTCCGGAGCATTCCCCCGAGCCTCATTCTAAGTGTGTCTGCGATGCTGTCAGGATCGCTCAACGGAGATGCCTTGACACTTTGCGGTGAGATCTTTTTTTCTTTCGTCTAACTCTCTGTCAGTAATAGTCTAGATTTTTAAAGTTGTAGTTAGTGGTAAAGTACAACATAGATTTTTTATAACATCGTGACAAACACCAAGTTTTCTGGTTTGTATCGCCGCTTTACATTCATTTCTTTTTTAGTTTGAGGTAAGGTACAAATGCTAAATGCTTTCTTTTCTAGCTGGTAACAAAACACCTTTTTAAATTTTTACAAGCTCTCACATCTTTTTCACGTGTTGCTTAACGAAAACACATCTGATAGTTTTGACTCCTTTAGTTGTTTTAGATAAATAACCAGTAGTTTTCTTTTTTATTTGTTACAACTTTAACAACGTTTTACACTTTTCCAACTACTATAACAATCATTACATCGTTCCCATTTTGTTTGTGTTATAACCTTTTTTCTTGAAATGCACTATGTACTTAAAACCTTAATAAAAACTTCCCTTATACCATTTTAATGATTTCAACCCTTTCAACAGTTTAAAAAAAAAAAGCACATAGATCCCAACACATTTTCACCCTCCCTCACCGAAATTCCTTCTTAGGGTCGTAAGTTCATATCTAGGTCACCAGGGTGTACAGGGAGGGGAGGGGTGGGGGTGTACAAACAGGTGTCCAGAACAGATGGCTTTTATGACCCTCATCAATCAAATTTTTGACACATGGTATCCTATGTTCTCTCTAACTACTAATGAACAGTTTTACACAATTACATTGAATTGTGACCCTTTCATATAAATGCTATTAGCAATAATAGTAGTAGTATGAAAATGCAATATTAATAAATGCAATACATTTTATAGAGGTTTTGCCTATGTAGTAAATTGTTTTGTGAGTGTGTTTTGTAAGAAATCACCTTCTAGTAGGAACCCTGGTATATATATATACCAGGAAAGTGAAAATACAGGTACCCAATTTGTAATTAATAAAGAATTATAAAATAATTATGCAGGACTTATTTTGAACCTGAAACATTAGGCCTATTCTAAAGTGAAAATATTGGGAGCCCATTAGTAATTAACAAAGAATTATCAGATAATTCCTGAAGAATTACTTAGAATCTGAAACAGTATTCTAAAGTTAAAACATAGGCAACCCATTATTAATTAATAATTAATTATCAAATAATTCTGCAGGACTTATTTTGAACCTGAAACATTAAACCTATTCTAAAGTGGAAATGTTGGGAAACCATTAGTAATTAATAAATAATTATTAGATAATTCCTCAAGAATTACTTAGAATCTGAAACAGTATTCTAAAGTGAAAACATAGGGAACCCATTAGTAATTATTAATTAATGATCAAATAATTCTGAATGACTTATTTTGAACCTGAAACATTTTGCAATATTTTGCGATTTTCTCCTATCCAATGAGTGGCATTACAACCATAGATACACAAAAGCACAGCATGAAATTACAAATCACATCCATTTTATTTGTTTGCTGTACTCCATATCTTTAGAATCCTGAAGTTTGCAAGGAACATATCCAAATTCAGCCCTTTATCAATCGATCTTCATCTTCATTCTCAGTAACAGCGACCATCACATAGTCAAAGCCCGCGCTCGTTATATGATTTGAATGTGAAAATAGCGCCAGTGCGCCACCCTTGAGAAACGTTACGACACGGTTTACGGCACTGATATCGAACTCTCATTGGTTCTCACCTAATTCGTCACAGATTGCGACATGCCTTGTTTCAGTTGATAGACATTTGAAATCAGTACTGCGCCAGTGCGCCTTCACGGAGAGAAGACAGATTCATAATTTCACGGATTAATAAATTAAATTCTGCTCTGTACCTTATAAAAACTATTACCTCCAGAGAGGACTGCGACTGGAACTCATTATCATTTGAACTACTTTTGGTACCACTTTTGATCTTTTCGCAAAAAATAAATGATTAATGTTACGTTTGTTTGTCTGTTATTTGTTTATTTATAACAGTAACGTTATGTAGTTTTAAGAAATGGTTATTGGTAGGTTTAGGAGTAGGTGTAGAATTAACGTTAGTGGCTCAAAATAACGTTTTAATGTTATATTTTTACTAAAATTGTGTTTTATTATGTTTTATTCTTTTAACATTCTGTATAAATTGGGTAGGTTTAGGTTCGGGTGGGGTTACGCATTTTTCTATGGATAACTGACTGGTCAGAGAACACGTTCTATCTGTACGTATTTTAGGTTGTTTTTATTTAAATTTAGTTACGTATCGAACCTGTAATTACGTCCAGATAATACGTAAACAACACTGTAAATACGTAAAGGCACATACGTATTGGACAGTTTTAATTTACGTCTAAATATGTATGTTTTGATTGTGAGATCAGGCTGAATTATTAGATAATTCCTCAAGAATTACTTCGAATCTGAAACAGTATTCTAAAGTGAAAACATAGGGAACCGATTAGTAATTAATAAAGAATTATCAAATAATTCCTGAAGAATTAATTAGAATCTGAAACAGTATTCTAAAGTGAAAACATAGGGAACCCATTAGTAATTAATAATTAATTATCAAATAATTCCTGAAGAATTACTTAGAATCTGAAACAGTATTCTAAAGTGAAAACATAGGGAACTGATTAGTAATTAATAATTAATTATCAAATAATTCCTGAAGAATTACTTAGAATCTGAAACAGTATTCTAAAGTGAAAACATAGGGAACCCATTAGTAATTAATAAAGAATTATCAGATAATTTTGCAGAACTTACAGAATTCTAAAGTGAACCTAGTAAATAATAAACTACATCATTTTGACTAAGAACAACCTATAAAAGTAATCATAAACTTTGTAAAATACTCTCATCTGTTTATTTCAGATGCGAACATTTCTTAATACAGCATATTTTATTCCATTTTAACATGTATACTGCCCACATTTTAATTAATGTAACAAACATTTCATAATCAAAAGTTAAACATTTAGAAGTAAACTAAATCCATATTTCATTTCCATTATAGGCTAATAACTGGGCTGTAACAAAGTTGCTACTGTAGTAGTTCTTTGTACTTGTCCTTTTACTCTTTTTTTACTCTTGAACATTAACTAGTAGATAATTAATAGTAGTTATTCAGGAGGTATCACAGAATATATTAGTTACTGATTAGCTAACTGTTACTTAACACAATCATAAAATTATATTACATACTGATTAGTTAACACATCTTTCTTAGTAGTTAACAGTAGTGAGTTAAGTGTTAATGAATAATCACCTGTTAGTTCTTCAATAATTCCTAATTAGTTATGTAGTAAGTAAGAAACAGTATTCTAAAGTGTTACCAAATAATGTTCTTATTAGCAGCATCATATGACCCCTTTAAGCTAAGTGTGAGGGCAGGGTTGACCTCATTGCTACGGATGATGTCATCTTGGAACTAACTATGCACAGTGATTGGCTGATAGGGAAGGGGTCTCTGTCAGAGATATATTCATATAAATACTGTAGAGCCTGATACCATGTTGCCATATTCAGATAAAGGTTAAAAAGGGTGTTAAATGTGGTTTAAAAATATTCAAATTCACATAAAGATTATAAAATGAGAAAAATATTCTCAAAACCATCGTTTTCAACATCTTCAAAAAAAAGAAAAAAAGAAATTCCATCACTATTCACCACATACACCATCAAATGACTGTGACAGTTATATTTCATTGCATACAGTAATTGCTCTGCAGTAATTCCAGTCAATTCAGGTTTTGCCAATGATATTTTGTTTTATGCCTGTGTTAATTATGAGTAGCTAAAACATCACATTGCCATTGTCTATGAAACAGTGCCACTCTGAGGAAAATAAAGGCAAATTGAATTTATTGAGTCAGATATTTCATTGCGCATAAAAAAAAATATATATATATATACTAACACTATTACATAGGCCTACCTCCGGGGCTAACGACCATATGCACTTTTTACAAATATAAAAACATCAGAAAACAGACATTATTTTATATTTTTTTATTATCTCTTCTTTAAGAGATAATAAACATTGAAACATTGGAAAATATTTCACTTATATATTATTAATATAGACTATATATTATTGAAATACTTTACATTTGAAATATTTAACTTTAATCTGTGCTGTCACGGAGCAGTCCAGCAACATGACAAAGAAAGTCGATCCTGATTGGTCCTCTTTTGTGCATTCGAAGTGCTGATTGGCTCACAGATAGAACCTTATGGAACCAAGTTAGAATTCGACTTTGTATATAGAACCTTTCTGTTTTCAAAATAAAGAGACCCACACTTGTCTGCACACTTGAATCCTTAAAGCAAATAATCACCAAGCTTTCGGTCAAACAACCATCCTCAGGGCATACAGAAAATAAATAGATAGAACCTTATAATTCCAAGGCGACATCATATAAAAGCAAACTTGTGTTCAAGGACACGTTTCATAAGGTTTCAAAGTCATGTCCATGATGTCCATGTCCAAAGTCACAACCATGATATGTCAGCACCATTTGAAAGGAATGAAAATATTTCCTTACTAAATTAATTATTTGTGAAGCCAAATACGCAGGACTCAGAACTCTCCCAATGCAAATGCCATTCTACAAAACAAACTTTGTGAAGCCAAACACTTGCTCTATCTACTCTTTGGTCCCTTCACCCATCCTTCCCCCCCGGGTACATGGTCCAGTGCCTGGTTACATGAAACTCCTTAAGCTAAGAAATCCCTTAGATATAAGGTTAAGGGTACCCTTAGTGAAACTTGGGTTACATGAAAAAACCCTAAGGGTTTCCTTAAGGAACTTGAGGCTGTTATTAAGTTTTTCCCCTTAATTATCTAAGTGTTCCCTTAAGCGTTGCTACAAAGTCCTTAGTGACCATTTCACCTTAATAAATTTAAGGGACCAAAACAGCTCCCTTAAGTCAACTTAAACACAAAATACAATGGCTGATTTAGTGTTAATTGAA
This sequence comes from Carassius auratus, assembly GCF_003368295.1. Taxonomy (NCBI): domain Eukaryota; kingdom Metazoa; phylum Chordata; class Actinopteri; order Cypriniformes; family Cyprinidae; genus Carassius; species Carassius auratus. The sequence goes on along the minus strand of NC_039249.1, from coordinate 25,011,092 downwards.
GAGGAGGATATACCAAGGCGTGTATTTAATGATCGCAATAATCCCTTGGAGACGATGAATGGTTGATGAAAGGATGAAATTATTATTATTATAACCACTTGCGAAAACAATAATTGCCTTTTCGTCCTCTTTCCAGTTTGGTTTATGTTTTTTTTTCTGTTATGTTTGTACTCTCCATATCAAAAATATATTAATACAATTGTGATTTTAGTAAGGGTTTGGCTTTGTGGTCCGTTATGTTCTGTTTACTGTTAGAGGTAGTAACTTTAGCAACCGTGGCAATCTTTGCCGTATGTTGTCAGAAACTACTGTGAAACGCTTAGTATAAACACTTAGGTAAGGGTGACAGTTAAGAGGTTTCTTGCAACGCTCTTAATGAAATCCCTTACCTCAGGGATTTTTTCTCCCTCAGGGAAACCCTCACTTAAGGAATTACATGCAACCGGGCACAGGTCACTAAAAGTTGACAGAGAAATGCAAAGAACTGAAGTTGCTATGCTCACATAAAACATTAAAATATTTACTATATCTTCAGGATTCATGATCATAATCTTTTCATGTTTGGTGTCAATTTAAAGTTCTCTGTGCTATTGGTAAAATGGTCTCAATTTCACGGTAGTCATTTATATTATGTGATCACGGGAACCTAAAGAACCAAAAGGACTTTTATGTTTTTACATCTGATTTGTAAAGTCAGATCAGTAGTCGATTCTGTAGTCAGATCACCCCATAGTGTGGAGTGTATCTCATATGCTCCATACTTTGTATATTTCTGAAGTGAGGTATATTATTATTTATTCAAAAATGTAATTGTGTTGAACACATTGTGCCCATAGAGCACACTGAATAGATGTTTGTGCTACTACCTGCGCACATTGGCTAGTTAAGTTTCTTCTCTTAAACACCTGAGTGCTTTGCTATACATTTAAGACCACGTGTCTTAAATTAGAATAACTATTACATGTGTGACTATGTTAAAATTGTTTGTCTCCTGCGTGGATCACGTGGTCATTCCCCATATGGCTACAACGCCTGTGCAGGAGCAAGGTTGACACACGGCTACAATGTGATTCACAATTGCACTATCCTTTCTAAATTGGCTTCTAATTGTTTCATTATGTAATTGACATGATACAATTTTACCTAACTAATAATAAATTGTTATATTTGATTCATCCTAAAGTCTTCTGTAATCATTATGACTAGTAAACTGTGGCAGGCAAAACGTGTATTAGTCTACCTACACCCTCTGACTAACATCAGACTGGAGAGTTTGTGATCGTAAGACATACGTGAAGCTAGCGTGAGATTTGAAAGAGACATTAGGTTCCCAGTGAATGGATAATTGAAAGTATAGTGAGTCCGGAATAATCAAATATCAAACTTGATACATAATCAACCTTTTTGATCAGTTTTTAAATAGAATCATTGTCTAAATTCAGTGATAACTTAAAACTGGAGTCAGATTGAACACAGAGCTAGAATAAATGTACACTAAATTCTGATTAATTCAGAAGCGCAAGTAAAAGGTCGAATATGCATTAAACCTTCGACCAGGCCGCTGGATTCTGCTATTTTGGCCGGCAGGTGGATCCTTTCAGTATCTTCCAATTTCTGAGGAAATTATTTGAAACATTTAAATCATTTTATTCTCCTGAAGTAAGTTCTATTAGCATCTAGCATCAACAGAAAAAAAATGGCCATCAGATATCGCCATTTTCTGTCTGACCGTGGTGTTAGGGCAATGACAATGACATACTACAGTTTGTTTGTATTCTGATCATGTGTTTTGATCATTTTTTGGATCATTTGTTAAGATGTTTAAATGTAAATATTAAGATCCTGGTGAATGTAAATGGTTAGAGGTATTTTATTTGTTCATTTAACAAAACACCCTTTTTAGTCCCACTTCTCAAGGATCAGTGAACAGTTATTGATTAATGTTATTAATTACAAGCGATGCTTTCATTTATCAATGGACAATCTCAGATAGGTTTTCTTGCATTCATCATACAAACATATTAACAAATTCCCTGAACAGCTTGTTCATTTATACAGGATTTAATGACTTACTATACTGCAAGGCAGGTTGTACTTTATTTTACAGTGTATACTTACAGTGAATGTACCTACAAAGGTAATGGGTAGAAACTAAATGGTATAAGGTTAGGTTTAGGGGTAGGTTCAGGGTTAGTACCAATTTATTACCTATTTATTGTAGTTACTATAATAACTACATAGTATGTACATGAGAAACAGGACTGTAAATCAAAGTGCAGTTGTAAGGTTTTATGGACGTGAGCCCCAAAAATGAACCTTTATTCTTAAGTAGGTGGTTATGTAAAATGCACGCAAAACAATGGAGAAAAAAAAAAATCCCTACTGCATGTATGTAACAATTAATTACACTGTGTTAGTTTATCTTTTAATTCCATTAGCACGACTGAAACAAGCCCTATCCACTAGATGGCGTCAGAGCACATGGACCAATGGTTCCCAACCACGTTTCCGGGGTACCCCTCGCACTGCACATTTTACATGACTCCTTTATTTGACACACCTATTTTGGGTCTTAGTGTTACAACTGTTTGATAAATAAATTTTATTAGTTAAAGTAATAGGAAAACATATGATTACTTGATTTATTGATCAAGCAGCAGCCATATCACCCTGGAGCCCAAGACCGGTTGCCCACTGAAGCTAAGCAGGGCTGTGCCTGGTCAGTACCTGGATGGGAGACCTCCTGAGAAAACTAGGTTGCTGCTGGACAAGGTGCTAGTGAGGCCAGCAGGGGTTGCTCACCCTGTGGTCTGTGTGGGTCCTAGCGCCCCAGTGTAGTGTAGTGTAGTGTAGTGTAGTGTAGAGTAGTTAAATATTTTTTTTACAATGTATATAGTTCTTGTAAAGGTTTTGCATTTGCTCAACTGTTTAGTATAACTGTCTGTTAACCCCTTACTAGTAACCCCCCTTTTTTGGCATGGAGACCGAAATTACATACCCAAAATAAAAAGGTTTCTGCTCATGATTCTTTCTGACTAGATAAATAATCAACCTTTGTTCACAAAGCTGACACTTTAAAGTTTACTGTTCAGGAATCAGAATCACTCAGACTGTTATGATAATAGAGATATATAAGCTCAAACATAAAAACAAAAATAAAAATATTAAAAACATATGTTTTAAATGTATTTAAAAAAATGTTGATGTAGGAAATGAGTTTGAAAACACAGTGTAGCTAAGGCCACAAGTCTTCCAAGACTTCATAAAAAATTTCATAATCGAATCTGTAAAACTGTGAATTTTATGAAATATTTTCTAAGGCCATGTCATGTGTGTTTTTAGAGAAGGCTAATCAGATTGATTTATGGCCCTTGTCATCTCTGTAAGATCTCACATGTAAACTTTCCTGTGCTCTTTGTGTATGTTTCACTGTTGAAAACTGCCCGAATCATGATTGTATTGTTCTCACCAAACGATTCTTTCACACCTCCGCCAAGTATGACACATTATCCGCATTATTCTTTTATCATTATTCTTTTGTTTTTATTCCACCTTTATTAGCCTTGATTGTGGTTTTTCAGGCTTTACAAAGCAACAAAGCAGCGATCTCACTTCAGTCTCTCTTTGCATTTAGCCCTTATTTATCAAAAGTCTTACTATAAAAATACAACAAAACATTTTCTTACGACCTTACGTGAATTATTGAGACAAAAATGCATTATGAAGAAGAAAAGCACCTGCTATTAGTAGCATTGGTGCTAACGTTAGCATCAAGCTACATCTGACAATTTATGAAATTATTAGTACACTTTTACTCAAAACTCACTTTAAACCCCGATCGAGTGTTTATAATAACTTCCTTTAGCGATCAGGGGTGGAATTTGGTCGTTTACTGTTGTAAAAATATGTTATTTGTAGCCTTTTTCATCGCTGCACAAGTTAGCATTTCCGATGTACATTTTCGATTTTTTTTATAAAAACGCCCCAGATCTCAAGAAATTCTCATACCAAGCTTTACTATCGTAATCGCGGCTTTATTATTCAGATATTTTGTGTGTACAGAGGTGTTTCAGTGTTGTTTTGGCCAGATAACTACCAGGAAGTGTGCAGGAAGCATGTGACACGATGGGGCGGTGTCCAGATATGAAACTCTAAGATTGATGTTTGAAAGACCCAATCAGAGTCTGAGTCACACACCGCACGAGCTGTGACTACTGCACGCACACAGAGATCGCTGGGAGAGGCTGTTTATCATCTGATCGCGTAAATCCGTGGAAAATGAATAGAAATGACGATTCTGTCTGAAGAAATATGAAGTAAACATCAGTAAATATATCCATATATCTCCGCAGATATGCATCTTTGGTCTGTAAATCCTTATTGACGCTGTTCAGTGAGTCTATGTGAACACAAATAAACCGCTCTTGACGTGACTTTATATGAGTGAGTTGTGAATTTCTATTCAAAATGTGGCATAATACGGATTTATTATTTTGCACTCCTGACATAAATCACTAAATATCTGTCACTGCAACAATGTTTTATCAAAATATTGGTCAAATATCGAAGCTTGAGTCTTTAAACTTTCCATTGATGCACAGTTTGTCCAGATGAAGTAAGACAGTGATGTTTAATGTGCTGTGAAAGTGAAACAATAATAAACTGGGGCCGTCAGCGATGTTTGCACGCAAAGGGGTTTTAAGATTCCTTCTTCCTTTTGAGTGCTCCAAATAGAAAATGTTAATTAAATATCGACCTTTTACATTTATTACTCATAAATTTATCATTTACAACCCCTGGATCAATGTTGACCTCTGAATTCTGTGTGTGCAATTTCATACCTGACACCATATATCAGACATTATTTATTGTAAAACTCTCAAATTAACTGTTTGTCTCTTAGATATTTTGCCTACTTTATTAAGAGAGTGAGAGAGAGAGAGAGAGAGAGAGAGAGAGAGAAACAATATGACAGAACATGGCATTACCTCTTTATCCCAATAGGAGGGCATTGAAGAGTTTTAGTGCATGTGGGTCATCTGCTTTCACTGATGATAACAACCAAAGAGCATGACGAACATATCAAAATCCACACCAAATGCTCTAAACCAATAAAGACATCCATGGTACATTAACTTTATTGCACACACCACCACAAGCAATTTAAGATTATCAGCTGCAGAGATCCCCAAGAAATGTTTCAATTGCAGCAGTTTCCTTAGATGTGTTAATTTACCATAAAAATGATAGTTCCATAATTTTAGGCACTAATGGGGAAAATATGCTGGAAACATATAACAAACACACACATACGCAGCCACCCACCACCACAGCCCACCCCCCACCCCACACAAACACACTTTCCGAAGACAGGTATTATATCATGTCTCCCCTCAGTCTTAAGAAATACAGATTAGAGAGAGAGAGAGAGAGAGAGAGATTGCTTGTGATAACTCTGAATCACCCAATACTTATATCCCTACACACACATAAAACGCTTCCAAACACTCAACATCAGCATGATTCAGGGTTGCCAAGCAACCATTTGGATTTCTCTCCCTCTCTATCCCTTTTTCATTCTAATTTTCAGCAAACACATCTGCTTAAAGTAATTTGACATTAATTCCAGAAATGCCCTATCCAAAAATGCCCCTCCCCATAATCATTCCTCTTGAACTACCTATCAATTTCTTTGTGATGGTATGAATAAACTCGAAAATGATTGCAGTGTCTGTTTGCAAACAAGCTGCCCTTTAAGAGACTGGATTGAAAATTTTAAAGTGTTTAAAGTTGACTTTTTCATACATTTAGTGAATATAAGCATGGGTTATCTTAACTATTTAACAAGGATTACTGAAATTACTTAATTATGGTAAAATGCACAAACACATACTGGTTAAAAAGAGAGAGAGAGAAATGTATAGCTTGAATGCACTGTAAGTCACTTTGGATAAAAGCGTCTGCTAAATGCATAAATGCATAAATGCATAAATGCATAAATGTAAATGTAAATGTAAATGCAATTGTGACTTAAGCCACACACATTCCAAAATTCCTGATGTTTATAATTTACAGAATGTGTAAGAAGTCAGTTAATTTGCAAATTAACATGCATGGTCACATGGTGGCCATTATTTTCATTTTGAGGTGTATTTGGTATGGGCCACACACCAAATTATGATGCTACCAGACATGTACCCCCCCCCCCCCAAATTCCCACACTCTACAGCAAAAAGCATTGTAGCTTAGTTCTAGTTTAGATGCAGATGTTTGTTGGTATAAAGTGCACAAGATCTGATTGTTAATAGGCAGCTATCATAATAAGGGTTTATATAAGATAAGATGACACAATTTGTATAACCAAATGACATATATTTTCATTCTAAACATCCCAACAGATATTTAATATTTAGTTTTAGGGGATTTAAATAATATAATAATTATTGTAATGCACAACATATTCTATCGCATTCCAGGGCCCAGTTTTATTGTGGGACCTCTCTCTGACAGTTTTCCTATTAATTACAATAAAGCTTTGTCAAACAACCCTGAAAATTATCTTCAACTACATGATCATTATAAAACACATAACATTCCACAAAGATATAAAAAAACAACAACAACAACATACCACACACAGAAAGAAGCAGTATGTAAAAGGGAGATTAGGGCATTTCCAAGGGCATGGCGAGATGGGAAGGAGGCCTGAACGTGATTTCTACCCTTGGTAATAGAACACAATCCTTAGAAGCCCCTGTATTAGCAAAATATTCATCGAACAGCTGACCATTTTACCTTACTCTCAGTGTCACCACTACGAAATGCTCACTTTTTGTCACCTTGCTAACTTATACCTTAGGATAAAATCTGATAGCTTTAGTCACAGTTTCATTTTTTTTTAATTGACGGTGGAGCCGACAGTACCAAACCCTCCATCAAGGATAACATCTCTGAGGCACCAAAAAGCTTTCTTCTGAACCATATCCTAGCCAATCCACAAGATATTGCCCATGGCCATGACCACCACAACACCAGAAGTCCAGAATCTCTTTCACAGCGTAGGCAGTTCTGTCGTCCACAATCACTGGCTGGGAGGGTTTGTCAATGGGACCAGGCTCTGTGGAGGAATCGGAAACTGGACAGGAATAAACTCAGAATGGCAGGGAAAACACTCTCCCATTTTGAATTGTTATTCTCCAATGAAAGGTTAGATTTTAGTATTTTATTTAAAATAAAATATCTAAAGGATTAATTATAAAGATTTAATAATAATAATAATTTTCACAGCCTTCTTTGATCATATTTACCAAGAGTATGAAAAATTTTGAGCACAACTATATGTTTGATTATATCTTAGGGATGCAAAAGGCACTGGACTTCTTGGAATGTCCCCTATGCTTTCATTCAGCTGAGCAGGGAGACCCTGGTGGTACTGCTGGACCTGGATGGGCTGCCACAATAGAAAGTCTGGTATGGCCTCTGCCAGTGGCCTCTCCTGGGACGGTCTCCAGAGTTTTCCACAGAAAAAAAAAAATACATACCCACACACCAACCCATTATACTGTGCTTATAGTGCATACTCTTCAATGGCATGTTGCGGCATATGCTGTAGCCTCTATAATTTCATATTAAAGTGTGAATTAAACTATAAGCATGGGTGACAGATCCCTGAGCGTTTCTCAATGTCAAGGATACTTCCTTGGTAGGACTGATCCTTCCAAGTCACTTCCTTCAGAGGCTAGGTGAGACTCCTCTTTAGCATACGGAGAACACGTAAATGGAACAGGCTAGCAAGGGCACGCAATTGCATCATTACGTCAGTGAAAAGGTCCGGTTGAATAACGCTGTGAATGGTATCATTAAATTACTTTGGACAACTTAACTAGTTATTTATAAAATAAATGTCGATGACGCAACCAATTGTTAAATGACAGGTCCGGTTCAGTTAACCATTTGTATTTGTATAATTTACAATATCAATACGTTAGTAATTTGTACTGGCATTTAAACGTCAAACTTTACTTATATTTACTACAGTTATAACAAATGTTTGGTAACGTAAATAAAAACCGTTAACGCTCCAACTACGTTAACGTTGAACATTTTTGAATTCTTTTTTGAATTCAGATTTGATTTAGCATTTAGTGTTTGATAACTTTATTAAATTTCTGTATATTTACTATTTGCTGAATTGCAAAGGTAAATATTTTATTTATTATAATAGGTTTATGTGAAGATTGATTTTAGTTCATTAAAATATATATATATATTAAGTTAAGTCAGGGCGGCAAAATAAAATCCTCAGATAATTTACCATCCTCAGAAACTTCTGTCACAGCAGTAGCCACAGCTACTGCTACTGGAGCCTTCTTGAACACACTGGAACAAGAATATAAAGGTTTTAACAGGATTACATTGCACAGTTGTTGTAACAAGCACAGGCATGTTGCCATGTTTTCTCAGACTGAGTGTAATATTACTACACACCACCAGAGGCGCCAGGAGACTATGGTATATATGTATGGTATATACCCAGGGTGTATATTAGAGCAAGACAGATTAGTAATTCAGCATTAAGGATGCAAGTTGCCGTTAAAACCCAAAGAAGAAGAAGAAGCAGCAAGACAGATTTTTAGGGCAGAAGAAGCATCGCTTACCTTCTGTGTTTGCACAATCCACTCTGAGTACTGATTGGGAAACTTTGGGTTTTAAGCTCAATCAAAGTAAGGAGTATTTTCTTTTTTACCTTTCATTTATTTTATGTATTTTTGGTGTGGTTTATGTATGGGTTTATAATCAGTGCACATGCTTTTTCTATGTTTTTCCATGTGGTGTGACATTGTTTGCTAAATGGCATCACTGCTAACATAAAGTTTATGTCTTATGACTATGTATTTGAACTGAATCTTTACTTCACTTTATGGATCTCTTGGATCTCATGCATGAGGATTGTAAAGATTTAACTTTTCTTTTTGGAGTTGCCTACATGTGGGATTTATTTTTCTTGGATTGGAGTTGTTCTATGTTCAAGACCATTATCACCAACAAATTACAGTATGGCAAGGGAATGTGACAGAACTAAGAAACAGTTGGAGATCACCATTCAAGATATAGGCCAGTCTATCACTGATTGCTTGAAATGATGTGACTTTCAAATTGATCAGAAACTCAATCTCTTGTTCTATCCATGTCTACTCCAGTTCAGCATAATCCAAACCCTTCAAACCCTTTTCCAATAAAGATCCTTATGTTTGAGGTGAAAGAGTGAAATGCCAGAGAAGGAAGTTGTCCAAGCTATTCTACAAAATTGCAACCCACGTCTTGCAAGTTTGCTAAGAGGAAATGTTAAAGAGGTCAGAGAGTTGGTTAGAATAAGAACATAGAAGGAAAGGGTTTTTGATGAGTCCAAGAGATAATGGAATCAGGTCAATGTTGAAGATCAAGAGAAGAAACCCCAATTTTCTCAAGTTTTTCAATACAAACCTCCACACGTTAATACCAGAGTAGTCCAATCCAGTAATAACTCTGCATACAAGACTTCAAAGCTATGGTTGATACTGGAAGCACTTTGTCTCTTAATCAAAAATCCTTCTGGAAACAGCTATGCAAAGGAGACCGATCATCCTAAGTAAGGATTTTCTGCTCGCTTCTGGCATAAAAGTTAGATTTTCAAAAAACACAGTATAATTTACCCTCAAAAGAAGAGGCTACTGAAGAGAACACATACCTATTTCTAATCAACAAATGCCATTCAACAGTGAACTTTTATCTTGTTTCCTTTAAGAGCAGCAAGAGCAAAAATTCTGGTTGAGGAAATATTCAGTACCCCAGATTATCTAGTCTGACCACAGACAATTCACCTCACACCTCATCAACCAAGTTTGCAAGCAGTGGGGTGTTATACAAATATTGACAATGGCCTATCATCCCCAAACAAACCTGACTGAACATGTAAGCCAGAACAAAAACAATGAAAGCTTCCTATGCATGGGACAGATAGTTGTCTGAGTTTCGATTCGCTATTAACACAGCATGGCATGAGAGTACAAGATACACACCTGCAAAAGTGGCACTGGGGCGCAAGTTGAAAGGACAATTGGAGAGAGCCTAGACCACCTGATCCCTATAACCTTGCCTATCCAATCCTTGAGCGACAACAAAACCTCATCAGCCTGATAAATGAGAACATTGAACAAGCCCATGTCAAGCAGAAATCCTATTACAACCAACACTGAAACAGACTCATTACAAGGTGGGGGATGTAGTTTGGGTGCAGACTCGTCCTATGTCCAGAGTAGATGAGGGGTTTATGACAAAACTTAAGTGGAAGGGGTCTGCGGAAGTTGTTAAATGTCTCTGACCTATTAATTATTCTGCTGCTTTTCTCAATGAACTTCATAATGTTAAAACTTACCATGTACAAAATTTAAAGGGGTCATATGATGCGATTTAAAATGTTCCTTTCTCTTTGGAGTGTTACAAGCTCTTGATTCATAATGAGGATCTGTAAAGTTGCAAAGACTAAAGTCTCAAATTCTTTATCAAATTGAGACTCTGCCATGCCCCAACGTCTACGTCACTTTGTGGAAATATTTGTGTAATGACGCCCAAATGTTCCTGCAAAGAAAGAAGGCATGGTTTCAATAACCACAGTTAGTATTGTAGCAGCCATGTCAGGGAGATGCTGTGTATAGGCGAAAGCAAAAGCACTTTATTTGGCCTTTCAAAAGTAGATGCGTTAAGGAATCTTTAAGATTACTTACAACAGAACAGCAACTCATTTTATGGATGACTGTTTCGTGAACCCACGAGAGAAGGCAATTCTGACTTTGCAACAAGAATCTGGTGCTTTTGAATCAGCTAATGTAAGTATGTTTTGTTATTAGTTTTATTATGTGCTATTGACTGTTCAGATGTGGAGTTTTGCGCATCGTGTCTGTGTGTACGTGTGTGTGTGCATGTGAGAGAGACAGGGTCACACAGTGGAGTCAGCTGTCTTAACCGTCAGAGGTTTATGTTCTGCAAACACATATGAACTTAATCACTGTGTCTGTCATATGACTCTGTTCCCCTTTTTGGGCTTGAACGGATGGGTAAATGTAAGGACATTATTAACTGTCTTTACATTTATTTAGAAAGATGAAGCTCACGATTATGGAAATGGGAGTTAAATTTCCAATGAGTGCTTGCGGTGTTCGGCCAATCACAATGCACTGAAGGGCTGTAATAGCCATATTTCCTCTGACTGAGTGTAATATTACTACTCACACCAGAGGCACCAGGATACTGTAGTGTATTTTATATACCCAGGTGTGTTGTAGAGGAAGACAGATTTGTGGGGCATGGCGTATGGCTTCTGTGTTTGCACAAACCACGTTGATTCCTGATTGGGAAAATTTAGGTTTTAAGCTCAGTCACAGTAAGGAGTATTTTCTTTTCTTCCATTTCATTTATTTTATGTATTTTTTGGTGTGGTTTTTATATGGGTTTGTAATCAATGTATATTATCAGTAATCTATATTTTTCTGTGTTGTATGAGATTGTTTGCTTAATGGCATCACTGCTGATTTTAAGTTTATGCACTTTATTGTAGAATGACTATTTTTGCTACTAGCAGTTTTGGTTACCATTTATTGCTAGGAGTTAATGAATCGTTAACTGTATCTTTACTTCAACTTGTGGCTCTCTTGAATCTCATGCACAAGGATTGTAAAGATTTAACTTTTCTTTTTGGAGTTGCCTACATGTGGGATTGCTGGACGGTCTCTTGCGTCAATGGCCTATATCAGATAAGGCATTTATGTTGATTTCAACTCATGCACTTGTTGTTACAACTGGCTCTATAACAGGTGTTTTTTTTTGTTTTTTTTTACCCTTGAGTTTCCCAGTCCTTGAAGCCTATTTACAGCTGAGCCTGCCTACATTCTTTTTTAGTCTGTTTGCTTCTAATATGCAAAATTTTTGTTTGTTTATATAAAATTGCAAAAACTAATTTTTATCTGCTAATTGTTTTATGTGAATCATACCTGGTTTAGATTATACCTATGTAGTTGGCTGTTCCCTTCCTTACATTCAGACCTAAAGTAGTCTTACACTTAAAGTGGTTGAGGTTGTTATATTGTGAATGTCACTTCCATTCAGTAGTTGAAATCAGGTACTTCACATTGTAACAAACTCTGAGGTGGATCAGGCCCCCATTCTAGTCCATCATGGAGAACTGTGGTCCACACACTTTATGACCAAAGACCAACTCATTGGGACAAAAGTCTAGACTGAACCACCTCACAGGGCGCCAACAGTAACCAGAGCAATCCTTCCTCCCAGTCACCTATTAATTCCACACAATAAGCCCATAGCAGAGACTTCAAGGTTTGGTGGAATTGTTCCAAAGCCCTTTGACTTTGTGGGTGGTATGCATTAGAATGGTTTTGCTTAATACCAAGCTACTGCAAGATTTCCTGAAACATATAAATGGTAAAGTTTGATCCCTAGGAATCCCAAACAGAAATACATTGTCAAAGCTTTAACAACAGAATGAGTACTGACTGAATGAAGAGGATAGGTAGTGGGATATCTAGTATTCTGGCACATTACGGCAAGAAGTATGCACTTCCTAGCTTAGAAAAACAAACATTGTGATATGCTTGAACTGATTTATATCCATATATTTTATTATAGGCAAGTCAAACAACAACATAAAAACTTAAATTCAATTAACAAAAAAAATATACAAACATCTTTCTAAACTTACTTCATAAAAAAAATAAAATAAATAAATATAATCACTTTTTCATTACATACAAAACTGTACTATTTTAATAGCTAAAACAGAAGTATAAGCAAATCCACTCACATCATCTGTGAGCATGCTCTTGATATTTTAGAAACACTGGACACAGTTAAAGGGCACCATTGTGTAGCAGCAAGCATCAAAACAAAAAAGGAACCTCAAGGTTGGTCTAAGAAAATGTGTGAAAATGTATAGGGCCCCATTCCCATTCCATATTAAGCCTGGGGCCCTCAATTCATTCAATCCGCCCCTTGGTGAATCTCTACCAGACAGCCATTTTCGTAAGAGGAGCACATCCTCAACTAAACAGCCACTGCCTACACTTAGGAATCATTTTCCTTTTTTTTCACAACTTGAATTAGGCTTCACATTCTGAATTTCAGAAACATTTTTCCTCATAGCCCAAGTAACAGCACAAGTCAGTGTGTTTATCAACGTCAGCCTGTACTCTTATGGAAGGACAGTCTGTTACACAAGGAGGAGGTGATTCACGATTCATAGGTTTTTGATTAGATTCGAGAACGATTTTTGCAAATCCAGAATAATTAAATTTGATTAAATATTAAATTCTTAATTTCTTAAGTGAATTCACAGGATTATTTAAATGCTTCCTGTAAATTCTTTAAATGCTTAGTCAGGGGGAAAATTACACAGTAGCCTTTAAGGTTAGAGAACCATAGGTTAGAGAGAAAGAGACACTTTTGTCCATTGTAAGATGCTAGTTTAATAAAGTTATGACATGACATGGCATATGCAGAAATGTATGTATGCCAAGATAAAAAAAAAAAAAAAAAGAGTTTTAAAAGCATTACGTATAGGCTAACATTTTGTCACACCAGGTGCATAGCCATCAGTTCAGAAGTGACAAAAATGTCAAATGCAATAAGTTTATGTATTATTATTATTATTAATAATAAAAGGAATTATTTTCTGATCTCTTACTTTGAATTTGCTATAAGAAATCAAATACACTGCTGGACAATAGTCAATCATTTGTAATCTATAATTTTTTCCTAATGGCAATTCTATGATTGAAAATAGAGAAAATATACTTAATAATTTCTGTACTGTAATAAATGTCAATTAGCACTGCATCATAAATGCATTTTATTTATTTGTTTATTGTCTTTTCATGTGTATGTATTTTGAAAGCATTGATTCGCTATAGAAATCGGGATTCATTCAATTCTTAGCGTTTTAACCTCTTAAGACCCGAGATAAAAGTTTAAGGATTTATTTTTTTGTCTTAACATTGTATAGAACATTAAAAATAATGTAAAAAAAAAAAAAAGTCATCATAGGTTAAGACATGAATGAACATGCTTAGGCAAAAACAAGTGATTTTTTTTAAGTCACCAATTTATTATTTATTGTAGTTTTCAAAATAGTTTTTGGTTTTTGTTTTGTTTTTACCACAGGTTTGTATAAACTATGTTATAACAGTATGATTCAATATACCACTTTTCTTTCTGCAAAATGTGTGTAAAATGGTCATAAACAGGTTTTCTCATTATCAGCAGCAGCTGACGGCCAATCAGAGCAGCGACACAGAATGAGCAAATGGATCTGCGAACCGTGACAATATTGAAATATAATTTATTTCCCTATTAATTTATGTCTCCCAAAATGCGTAATAAACATGCTTTTAGTCCAGGTGTCCTCATATGAGGACATGCATGAAATCAGCATCCTGTTTCGTAACAGAAAGTCATATTTTGATTTGAAAACCCACTAAAAAGTCACTAAAGTAATTTCAGACATTTTTGATGACCAAGGAGAGGGACTGGCCTTGGTGACAAAACCTATCATTTAGTATCCCCAAAAAGCCCTGAATGTGCTCTGTACAGGACATAAAGACTTAAAACTGTGGCATGTACAGTCTCAGAGAATTTCACAAAAATATAATGTCCTCATATGAGGCTGCAGGGTCTTAAGATGATAAATTGATTACTGTCCAAAATCAACTATTCACGATTCAAAAATGCATGTTTCAAGATCGATGCATATGCATCGTCAGGGTTTGTAATTAATGTATCAAGAAATGAGTGAATCATTACACCCCTATTAACAGCAATACATGCCACTGGCAGAGAAGATTGCACACCTGCAACAACTTGACAGTTAACTTAATCTTATTCAAGTACAACTGAACATGCAAAACTTGTAATACTATTTGTTTTAACACCACTTCCGGTACTGGAACTCTCCTAAAAGGGGGAAACAGATTCTAAAATAAATGTCTCTGAAGTGCCAGTGTCTCTGAGAATTTTAACTGGGACTTTGTTTTAACATCTCTATGGGTCAAAACATTACAAAAATATGGAGTTCTGTGGCATAGAATTGCTGAGAAAATGGTAATCAATGGTAAGCCTATTGTCTTTTTAAAATCATAAACATTATAGATCATTTGTGTTTCTGGTATGTAATAAACTTTATCTTAATTTACTGTTGTATGTTGTACAGCAGGCGGGGTCAAACTCACTGACAATGAATCACTTTTTTTCCCCCGCTGACTGGGAACGAGAATGCTCTTTGTTAAATTGACTATGAACCCCAAGCTCTGCAATAGCCAATCAGCTAGATCTCCACCCAGTCTCAGCAGGGAGAGTGCCTGGACAAAAGGACAGTAAATTGTTATGGTGTTCCTTCGAATGCAAAGTCAAGAGCTGTCTGTGATGAAGGACTATCTGGGCATGAAAATAAACATCTTTCAGACAGACTGAAATAAATCAGCCTTTCAGATGAATGAGTGAAAATATCAGAATAATGGGTAATTATTCTGAAAACCTGCTTCACCAGTCTTAGATATAGAATAGGGCCAGCATCCCAGCATTTTTTCTTTTTTTTTTTGGCAGAAGAAAATAATAGCTGTAAAAGCTTGTCACGATCTGCTCCTGGAACAATTTCCACAGTGTGGTTCATTAAAAGGCTCTCTATTTTTGCCCGTAACATTGGCACATCTTTTTGATGAATGGCAGATGAAATAACACCACTGAAGCATGCTTAAAAGCAAATTGGAATGTGTTTTTGAATTAGATTTTTTGAAGGCCCACGCTGAAATGACTCTGAATACTTCCCACACTTCTGCATAAATCGATAGAGGTTGACTTGTGTTGTGTGCTATATGCAGGAAAAAAAGTCATTCCCTCACTCACCAACAGCTGTCATGCTCACATTATTTTTCCCTGCTATTACAGCGGTATGATTCTTTATTGACTTTACTGCATATAGATATTGTTGAACAGCCATTGCACACAAACACATGACATTTCCTCTCTGTTGTAGAGGAGGCTGAGGTAGGAAGTGTGATGTTTTGGGCAAAGTTCTGCTGGGAAACCTTGGGTTCTGCCATCCATGTGGATGATACTTTAACATGTACCTCCTTACCAAGCATTGCAGACCATGTACACCCTTTCATGGAAATGATATTCCCTGGTGGCTGTGGCCTCTTTCAGTAGTATAATGTGCCCTGCCACAAAGCAAAAATGGGTCAGAAAGGTTTGAGAAGCACAACAACGAGTTTGAGGTGTTTACCTGGCCTCCAAATCCCCCAGATCTCAATCCATTCGAGCATCTGTGGGAAGTGCTGAATAAACAAGTCTGATCCATGGAGGACCCCCTCGCAACTTAAAGGACTTGCAGGACCTGCTCCTATCACCTTGGTGCCAAATATCACAGTATACCTTCAGGGGTATAGAGGAGCACATGCCCCGATGGATCAGGGCTGTTTTGGCAACAAAAGAGGGACCAACGCAATATTAGGAAAGTCGTCATAATGTTATACCTGATTGTTGTAGATAGACACAAGATTTGTTTCACAGCTGGCTTGACTGTATACTTTTAAGCTTGGGCTGGCTTGACCTCAGTGTGAGTAACATAAGATAACATGACATAGTTAAGATACATAGAGGCATGGCCATAAAATGGAACCCTGTCTGCTGCTCTACTAAAAATCCAAAACTAAGCTGCAGTCAGAATGAGTGAAAGAGGAAGAATTGATTATTTTTTCTTCTTTTATCTACTGTCATGTTCTGAAAATTTTTTCTGTTAATGCACTCATCATGTCTCTTCTACAAATGCCCTTTTGAAAAGTGGCTGCTTAATTGGTACTTTGGTTTGCTAGACTCACAAAAGAAATGACATCATTAGTGTATTGTAAAACAGTTGAAAGCCTGCGTTCAGGGGCTTGTTTCACCAGCTGTGTGAAAATTACATCTTAGCCTAATTGCAGTGTAAAAAAGCACTAAGTTACAACTCATGCACTAGTAAATATTGTTGCGCTGCACCTATTAAAATTAACTTGTATACCTATAAACAGGGTTGGGGAGTAATGAAAGACATGCAGCTTAGTTAAGCATTTAAAATACAAAACATGAGTAACCGTATTTCATTACAGTTACATTTTAAATGGGTGATAATCAAATTACAGTTACATCCTGTCACAGATATGGACAGGTTATGCGTTTCTGTTCTCCTGCCTTAGTCTTTCTTTGACCTAGTTTTCCTGAGTTGCCCTGTCTAGATCGTTCTGTTCACCTGTGTTCACTCCAGAGCATGTGAGTGGAGCGAGGAGCGAGCAGGGAGTGGAGCATGCGAAATCTAGTCGGAGTGCGGAGCGGGTTTATATTCCGCTCCGATAATGCCCACATCACGAGTCTAGGGCATGCACAAATCCAACCAAATTCTTTTAGGTCTATGGTTGGCTAGTTCAAGGTTGCATTGGTAATTTATGTTCAACACATGGATGTTTAGCTTTTTAGTTAGTTTGAAGTCTCAGACTGACATCACTCCAACTTTTAACTTGTGTTCAAAACTTGGATATTTGCTGTTGAGTTTGTTTGAAATAAACGATTTTGTTGTTGCTGTGGTTCTTTATAGGATATGGGCTGTGTCGTGGAGCAGGTTTGCTGCATGTTGATTTTCCTTTCTGCGCCTATGTTAACAGAAACACTGCCTGCGGAATATGTGCCTATCAGGTATCAGTTGCGGTCCAACCACACTGCAAATGCAGCCCCGCGGCAGAATAGAAGAGAAACTGATTTTTTCAGCAGCAGTCACACAACAAAACCGCTTCACGTCTGCCATGCTGGCAGTGTGTCCCAGGTGTACTTCTGTTGAAAACAGCAGGTGTTAGGCATGCAGAGGAATTTTGAATTTGAGCGAGTGTGGAGCGATTTCACTGGAGCAGGATGAAATTGTAGGTGAGCGGGGAGCAGAATTGAGAGGAACGGTGGAGCCGGGGGAAGGAACACCCACGTGAGCTTGGAGTAGAAATTTTCACCCCTCAGCTCCGCTCACATGCGCTGGTTCACTTAAAGTCATCAGTCAGTTTTGGTGTAAGTAGTCCTCGTTTCTGTTCAGTCCCCGCCAGCTAATAATGTTGCCTGTTTTGATGTTTGGTTATGGATACTATGTTGGAATACCTGTTCTTCTGAGGATGATTTTGAAAAGGAGCATTTGAACTGTCTTTGTCTTGCCCCTGATCTCTTTTCACACAACCATGACAAAATAACCGGACACAAAACAAAAAGTAAAGCGGTGTGTTAGCCCGTGTTTTGTTTCCTTCTTTTTGGAAAGCGTTTAATCCGGGTTTTTTTTGTTATGGAAACAGCCGCAAAATTCACCTCCCTTTCTCCCTTCCTTTCTTGGAATATGCCATCGAGTTCAGAAAGCTTGCCATTTTAATGGTGTTGGAGGACACTACACTGACCTCACTGTTCTGGAACAAGGGAAAATTACCATCACCCCGTCGACCTCCCAGACACCACTGGATTGTGCTGGAGGGAGGTAATCATCCAGCAGTGTCTGGAGAGTGTCCAACTCTGATCCAGCACACAGCCAGACCCAGAGCCCAGAGAGAGAGAGAGAGTGCGCAAAGGGAAGCTCTGCCTGTCAGGAAGTCGTCACAGGCACCTCAGTCTCCACCCACTACACTCACCAGATTCCAAATCACCTGATTACGGAGCACCGTCACCAGTCAGCACTCATCAGCAGCACTATATCCTTGCACTCCTCCTGTACACTCACTGTCTGGTCTCAAACATTCCCTGCTTGACGAACCTGACTCTTACTTGTGATTCCCCATCTCTATAGTAACCTTGATCTCCACCGTCCCGTAAATCCACTTTCTCTCAGCACATTCTACCCCCCTGGAAAGGAATTGGACAACGGACTTCTTCCACGCCTGCACACTCTCCTGGTTACCCCTTGCTCTAGTGCTAACGTGTTGGGAGTGGGCATCTGGTGTGTGGGCAGCAGCACACTGTCCCTGAAATCCCTAGTGCTCACTGTGAGTCCCAGGTACATTTAAACTGCCTGCTGGTCTTTAGAAAAACCCTTCATCCTTCCTGCACACACTCTCAGATTCTCCATCATCTTCTATATATTTGAAGTGAAGTGAAGTGAGTGAAGTGAAGTGAAGTGACATTCAGCCAAGTATGGTGACCCATACTCAGAATTTGTGCTCTGCATTTAACCCATCCGAAATGCACACACACAGAGCAGTGAACACACACACACACACACTGTGAGCACACACCCGGAGCAGTGGGCAGCCATTTATGCTGCGGCGCCCGGGGAGCAGTTGGGGGTTCGATGCCTTGCTAAAGGGCACCTAAGTCATGGTATTGAAGGTGGAGAGAGAACTGTACATGCACTCCCCCCACCCACAATTCCGTCCGGCCCGAGACTAGAACTCACAACCCTTCGATTGGGAGTCCAACCCTCTAACCATTAGGCCACGACTTTGACCCTTGACCCTTTCCAACAATAATTGTATGATTTTGAGATCATTGCTTTCACACTAAGTACTTATAATTGAGGGACTCATTTCAAGAAGACATTTGCTGATGCTTAAGAAGGAATCACAATGCATTAAGGGAAGGGGGTGTACATTTTTTGAGTAGGATGATGTGTACATTTGTCTTATTTTGTTTAAAGGTGATGCATTTTTTCCCTTCATTACTGTTCTTCAGAGGACAAAATAAGCATAATTTAAGCACATTTTAACCTGTTCATCCATTACAAAATGTTTAAACCCTTCTTTCAGAAGTTACGTTGGAAAACTGGGCCCGTATTCACAAAACATTTTATATTACCACTAAGAGTTCTCCTAAATAGCAGTAAAAGTTATTAGCTAGTTATTCCTAACTAGTGATGGCTTGAGTTCACAGAGTCCAAGACGACAGAAATCGCATCATGTTCGCTTTATTTTACAAAAGCGCAACATTTTGTTGCTATTCTGAGTACACACGAATAAACGTTAAGTCCTTACAGATACAACAGATGCATTTCTCTTATGTGTTTAACCAAAAATGAAGTATCTTAAGAGCAAATGATCACATCGGTGCCTCCATCTGCCATGCAGTAGCCCAAGCACGCTACTGTTCAGCTTCTACACTGCACACTTTCTTATTGGCTAACATTAGATTGAGCTGCCATATACTACATACATATCTCAGATGATAAGCCATATTTGAGGTTGATGAATGTTAGGTGACAATATGGATGTCCTTCCCAATGTACTATATTACCACATAGAAGAGGTGTTAACGATTTGTCCATCACGGATTGCATAATTTCCCCACTTCATGTGGAATTTATTTTTTTCTGCAACTAAGTGCCTAATTAAATTTTGGTATTATGCATAGAAACATGTGAGACCACTAGTGGAGACTCAGGGAAACAGAGACCAGACAGCTTAACATTATCCCCTCCTCCACGGAGCAGCTACCAGATGCTCCACCCATACACAAGAAGAGACCAAGGAACACAGAGACCAGGAGGGAGGTGGATCGGCGGAGGGCCAGGGGGAGGGACGGAGGTCCAGGTAAAATGGGGAAACAGAGACAAGAAGTTCAAAAAACAAAACCAAGGAGCCCAGGAGGGAGGTGGACCTGCGGAGGATCAGGGGGAGGGACGGAGGGCCAGGTCCATAGAGGGAAACAGAGAGAAAAACAAAAACAAGGAGGCCAGGAGGGAGGTGGACTGGCGGAGGATCAGGGGGAGGGACAGAGGGCCAGGTCCTTAGAGGGAAACAAAAAGAAGAAGAGCAAAAAAAAACAACAACAACAAAACACAAGTCCAGGAAGGAACATAACGTTCAGTGGCCAGGGCCAAACCGACAGGGCAGGAATCCAGAGAGGAGCAAGGTGGAAATGAAGCCATGCGGTCGAGACAGAAGCCAACCAGGGTGGCGCAGAAGACCACTGCATCCGTGCGGTCGAGACAGAAGCCCACCAGGGTGGCGCAGAAGACCACCACATCCGTGCAGTCGAGACAGAAGCCCACCCGGGTGGCGCAGAAGACTACCACATCCATGCGGTTAAGACAGAAGCCTACCCGGGCAGCGCAGAAGACCACCACATCCGTGCGGTCGAGACAGAAGCCCACAAGGGCGGCGCAGAAGACCACCACATCCGTGCGGTCGAGACAGAAGCCCACCCGGGTTGGGCAGAAGACCACCACATCCGTGCGGTCGAGACAGAAGCCCAGCCAGGTTGCACAGAAGACCACCACATCCGTGTGGTCGAGACAAAAGCCCACCCGGGCGGCACAGAAGACCACCACCTCCGTGCGGTTGAGACAGAAGCTCACCAGGGCGGCACAGAAGACCACCACAGCCGTGCGGTCGTGGCTTGCCCTGACTCCGGGGGGTCAACGGTGACTTGCCCTGACTCGACTCCGGGGGGTCAACGGTGACTTGCTCTGACTCCGGGGGGTCAACGGGAACCTGACTCGACTCCGGGAGGTCAACGGGGACCTGACTCGACTCCGGAGAGTCGACGGGAACCTGACTTGACTCCGGGGGGGCAACGGGAACCTGACTCGACTCTGGGGGGTCAACGGGAACCTGACTTGACTCTGGAGGGTCAACAGGAACCTGACTCGACTCTGGAGGGTCAACTGTGGCTGTCATCTTGTGAAGAGGCGCTGGACAAGCGGCCATCTTGTGCCATGACTCTGGACAAGCGGCCATCTTGAGCCATGACTCTGACATCTTGGGCAGTGGCACTGGGCCGGTGGCCTTCTTGGGCAGTGGCGCTGGGCCAGTGGCCATCTTGTGCAGTGGCGCTGGGCTGCCGGTCCTCCTGTTTGTAGACCCCGGTCTAGAATCGGCCATCCCACCGGGAGAGACAGGTGTGGCTTGGGTATTCCACGGAGATCGATGCTGCAAGTAGAACACAAATTCCCAGAAACCAAACGCGTCCAATTTATCAATTTCTATAAGAGGTACCGGGTCATCCAGACCGGTGTTGAAAATGTCTTTCAGGGCCTCATCATTATAGCACCCACTTCATTGCCCTCTTGGCGGAGGGTGGTTGATTTTATGAATCTTGCCTTTCGCTCCACCATACTGGCTGGGGAACGGGAATGAAGACCCACACCGCTGGATCTCGACATTGATGGAGTCCTTCTGTTATGCTCGGAACCCAGAGAAATGCAGGAGACAAATTGTTAAAGCATGTAGTAAAATGCATTTTAAAAGTAGCCTTCTCGACTCTGCATATACACTAGTAATTTTCAGTGTAAGCTTTACATTATCTTTGCAGACATACTTTTGGCAGAGGTCTAGTGTTTTTACATAATTTAACCTGATGTTGACACTGTAATGTTGACGTATGCATAAACTTATTTTAGAATTACTTTACTGTGTTCATATGTTCTTTTAAATGTTATGATCTGTGGTGGAATTTGGGAGAGGAAAATAAAACCCATTGCAATATTCAGAATAAACAAAAAACAAACACAACAGAAGTATCTACAGGCAATTTATATAAGCATGTTTACATTTTTGTAAAGGATTTATACTTTCACTAATCTTGTAAACTACTCCACATAGGCCCCAAATAAAAAAAGATTGGACATATTTACAATCTGAAAATCTGAATAATTTTTGGGTGAACATTTATTTTAGCAAACAAATTTTAGTTGAATCAGGTGAGTGTTAATTGCATTAAATTAAAGGAATCAACACTCACTAAATGACAACTATAAAACAGCTTCTTTCTTGCTGGGAAGAATTTAAATGTAAATAATTTAGAATTGGCACATTAGTGAGGTGAGGTTTGGCATATTAGTGTTACTGCTTTAGAGGTACTGAAAGATTCTACCTCCACTGATACTATGATTTTGTTCCAGAATATTTTACAAAAATAAAATGGTGGCATCAAATCACAATAATAGGATTAAATTCATATTAAGTCACAGGCTTGCACTTTTTTGATAAACTTTGAACACCTGCGATTGCATACAAACAAAATCATTAGTTTTGATTGACACATCTAAGACATTTACAATCAGTAGACTGTTGATTACTTGCTTTGTGTGCGTGTGTGTGTCTGAGTTGTCTCAGGGTGCATTAGAAAGGATATATTATGTGAAATGTCAGTTTTAATCAACACTAAGGTGATATAGGTTAAATAAATTGCAAACACACACACAAACCACCACCACCACCACCACTTTATTTACCCAAATTCTCTCTTTGTACTTATTTCTTCGTCTTATTTGACAGATCAAATGGCTATATATTTTCTTTTCTAAAATCCCACTTTTCAACCTTCTCTATATAGTATAGATCCATTTCTGTAAGATGAACCTTGTGTGATGACAGATTGCCTTTTGTGTGAATGACTATTCATGATTGTTGTTGCACAAAAGGTAAGAAACTGCAGCCTGAGAAGTACTGTACATGTGTCATTTCAGGCCATTAATGGCTCAGTGGAGATTCCATTGTTTAGGAGTTTCATCCCTCCTTTAGTCACAATAGGATGGATGGGAAAGGATAAAGATTCAAAAAGGGAGAGAATGAAATGAACTCAGGAACACAGTAAGATGACAGACTCTTACACATTTGCAACAGATGTTTGAAGTAATTAAATAATACAATACTTTTTTTCTTTCACTCAGCATGAGTTACTGCATAGAGTAAAATTAACTGTGGTCATTACTGGGTAACTGTTTTTGATGTTTTTCACACAAAAGACTGCATTTCAGCATTTGCATTTGTGTTTATAAGTTTATAAAGGTTAATGAGTCATTGTAGACCTCACAATATTACTTTAAGGGGGTCCTGTGTGAGCCTCTGTGACAAACATGTTTGTATTTGAGGAAGCAGGGACTGTAAGCAGTAACTTATCTTTTATTGGGAATTGTAAGTAACAACTAAGAAGCACTCTTTTAGCATTATAAACATTTACAAAGTCAGTCAGTCAGCTCCGCAGTCTATCTCTCCTCATTGCTGGGCACAGGTCTGTCTTTAATCCCCAGTGTTTGACAGCCTCCTTTTTAGCCTGCAACAACGTCAAAGCCTATGTACTTTATTTTATATTAAGGGTTGAATTTTCCAACCGTGAAAAATGTAAGAAATTTTGCCACTTATGATTTTTTTTAAAACTTTTAAACCTTTTAATTTGCTTTTCAAAATTTGAATGTAACTTTTAAATCTGTTCTCGTTAGGGGTGTAACGATTGACTCGTTTTATCAATGCATTGGTTACATACCCTGACAATGCATATGCATCGATCTTGAAACATGATTTTTGAATCGTGAATCACTGATCTCGGACAGTAATTGGGTTTAAAATGCTACGAATCAAATGATTCATTGATTTCTAAATATATACGCATTAAATTACTACAAGCAAAAATTAGTGGAGACCTTGAACAGTGTTCGTGTCTCTCATCTCTCCTTTACATGGTCATCTATTACTGCCAGAGACTGTCACAGGATTGCGCCAGGGACAATTTATAAGAGACATGCCACTTCCTCAATCCTCAATACAACTATACAATATAAGGAAACCCGTAACGGGAAAGATGCCAGTTGTATGCACATGTCCCGCCCCTCCTACTGGAAAGCCAATCATCTGCTTTTAACAGTCAAACCGGGAAACATTTAAGCCTATTGTCTGGTTCCACTGATGTATGCGCACAGTTGAAGAACCTTTACTCATGCATAGTTTAAACATTTATAGCATTATGGTCTTCTCGTTATAATAGTATGTATATAACAGTCTCAGTCATAGTTATTAATATTTTTTTATTGTAGTTTGACCTGCTCGCGCTGTGCGCTGAAGAGATATAACTGTAGTACTACAATGAAATGCTAGACTCAAAACCAAATGCATCTTATATCAGGTAAATAATATATCCACGATATATATACACCGGCTGACATGTTTTGAAATCACTTGTACCCTGCCTGTTTGAAAAAATTCAGTCTCTGTCTGTGTCAGTTTGAGTCTTGGTAAAGTTTTAAATCCCTGCCGCCAAGATGCTTCTTTGTCGGTCATGGATCATGGAAAGTGAAACATAAATCTATAGGGGTGGTTGAATATTAATTTGAAGCTTCTTTCTTTTCAGATTCTTACAGCTTTATCATAATAGTCTGTATATTAACTTATTGGGAGAAACCCGGTAGTTCTATGTGAAATCAGACATTTGAGCTCTCCCTTATAGTCAAAATGGCATAATCAATAACACGCCGCAAATATTCGACTGTTAGCCCCAAAGGAAGAGAGGGCCCTTGAAAAGTCTGTAATATATATTTTCAAGGGGAGGAGCGCAGATTAGGACTGCCTATGCATAGGGCCCGGTATCTTGTGCAGCGCCCCTGGTTAGATTGGTAGTCGAATCAGGCTCCTCGAATCAAAGCATTGATTCGTCGACTATTCAGGGTCACCCCTAGTATGTATTATACAAAACAAAAATCTAAGAAACTAAATTATTATTGTTAAGCACAGTATGAACATCTACATTTGAAGAGAAAAACTAAGAAAAAAAAAATAATAAAAAAATAATAATAATAAAATAAAAACCTGTCCTATATCTGGTTTGTACTGAAAAGTCAAATTTTTATTTAAGTCAAAATGTAATATTCGCTGTGTTATTCAGTCTTGTTTTTTCCCTATATTTCCAAACCACAAGAAACGACAGTCTCCCTTCTCTGCAGAATGTGATACATGCACTCAACCAATAACAGCGCACCATTCCACACATTGTAAACAGTAACTGGCAAGCTATGCAATATCATATTCATAATTGATGATGAATTGCCTTTGATTATGAATGCAATATTGCGTAACTTGTCAGTGATCTACGGATCAATGTATTAAATGCCACTCCATCTGAAAGCATGTGGTGGAGATTTACTACTAATCACAGAACCGGCTTTACTGACAAGATGTGCATGACAATTGGATGAGATTTATCGTGCAGCCCTTAAAAAAATGAATAATTCTGACGCCACTGATATACCTGTGCCCGTTTCTGTGGTGGGGAAGAAATGTAAGCTATTGATAAGATTAATACTGACCAAGTTTAGAGGCTGTCATGTGGATCAACCACTGATCTTTATATATAACTGGATCGCTCATTGTGTTCTAAACTGCCAACAGACAGTGAAGCCACAGGAAGTGTTCGATCCGCCATCTTACTAATCCCTACCAGTAGAGAGCACCATTGAGTTACATTCAAACCGCTGTCCTAAAATAACTCCATTTGAAGCAAATCAGTCAAATGGGACTCGTTTTTATGTTATGAGTAATAAATGAATGTTTACTTCAGATGTTATCTGCAGTGTTTATGGTCTTTTGGGGCAGGATAAGCGATATATTTATATTGTTTAGGTGGGTGTGTCTGCTGCGCACTGATGAGACGAGTAATGATCCAACACAAAATATACCTTATTTATTTATGAACATAATTATTCAGGAATTATTAAACATGAACGTATTAGTATCAGAAATGGATTTTAATATAGTACAATGAATAATACAATTCATTGAATTATTATGTTAATATTGCTCTATAATGAAATGAAAAGCTTAACTTACTATCTGGGAAATAAAACTTTATGTCTTTAAATCCGTACCGTATATAGTCAGTTATTTCTCGGAATAAATTCAGATTTCAGAACAAAAACTTTTGTCGTTTGTTTTATATGTTGAGGTCATGTCAGTCTGATGTTTATCGTGTTCATGATCGCTACTGTAATGAACGTAGCTTTTTAACAAGTAAGGGAAATTCCCGACATTTAAAAAATAACTGTTTACATGCCTAGGGTGTTTGCATTGTAATAATTTTCAGAGATACTTCATATTTATAAATGCTGACTTGTTAGGTGATGTTTTCTCATTAAAATCATACAAAATCCTATTAATTCAATGGAACGTTTACGCACACTAGGGATTACCAATATGGCAGCGCGGAGGCTTCACTTTAATGACGTCATGAGCAATCCAGTTCTATATTATAGATCAGTGGGATCAACTTACTTTGTTGTGTATTTTCAACAATTTCAATATGAAAAATAACTTTCATACTGATTCAATATATTTGTTACATTTTGGGGAAAAAATAATCATATCATATCAATAAATCTTCAAAAATCGAAATCTGGATTTGAATATTTAATTTTATTATAACCTAAAGAGTCTATGTGAAAGTTTGAAACAGAAAATAGTGGTTTTCATCTTGCCTGCCACTTTCTTGGTAAAGAAAACACATCTTTACTCAAATTAATCAAAATGGATTTATAGTGTTTTGGAACCAAACTTCATTTATTCATAAATATAATATTTCACAGTAAACATTGGTCTAAACATTCTAAGACTCTAAAAATCATAGTGTTAAAGTTTAAACACTCATATTCCTTTTATATTGTATTGTTTGCCACAATAACACCTAATGCAAGTAATAAAAAAGGACTTGCTCATCAGAATCCTTCTCTGAATCAAGCCCTCTCTTTTTCTGCATCTTGCAAATGTGTGAGTGTGTGTGCATTTATATGTTAGATTAGTTTATATGTTTATATACCATTCCACCCTCTTATTCTTCCGGTTTCGCCATAGTCAAATTCTCCACTGCCTCCATCATATTTATTATAACTCGCATGTTCAAATGTTGCAATCTTCAAAGAAGACACTACAGTTAGGTCCATATAGATTTAGACACTGACACAATCTTCATAATTTTGACTCTATGTCACCAGACCAGAATGTAAAATAAACAATCAAGATGATACTGAACAGCAGACTTTAAGATTTGGGGTTGAACAAATATATAGCTCAGGGAAATAACAACCATTTTATACACAGTCCCCCCATGGGCTCAAATGTAATTTGACCAATAAATATAATCATGAATAAAATATTTATTGAGAATCGTTTGCAGGCATTGCCTGAAACTCATGGACATTACAAGTTTTCTTCCTTTGTGATGCTTTGCGGGGCTTTACTGCAGCTGACTTCAGTTGTTGTTTGTTTGTAGTTCTTTCTGCCTTTAGTTTTGTCTTCAGCAAGTGAAATGCATACTCAGTCGGGTTAAAATCAGTACATTGACATGGCCGTTGCAGAATATTCACTTTTTTTGGGTCATCATCTAATTGTACTATGAAGAACCACCTAATAAACTTTCAGTTGCATTTGGCTGAGTCTGGGCAGAGAGTACATCCCTTCAGAATTCTTCCACCTGCTTCTGTTCTCTGTCACATCATCATTAAACACAAGTAAACCAGTGCCACTGGAAGCCATGCATGCTCATCACATCACACTGCTCCCCCATGTTTCACAGATGATGTTGTATGCTTTGGATCATGAGCTGTTTCGGAGAACCAGGACAAACATTTCAATCGATCGCTCAGGCATTTCAGAGGCACCGAAATCTACATACTTATTCGGTTCGGTGCATACATACCAGTTCCATACCCAACCCTACTTTTAAGAAATATATTTTTTGATAAATGAACCAAACACTGGCTATGTCTTTGCTGGAGTGTGATGTGATTTGTATCATGTGCAGGTGCGATGGATCGCATACAACGCAATAGGGTGTCGGAATGGTATATGTTTATACTTCTCATCCAACCACAATCCAATTCACTTCATCCAGATTTATCTGGATAGGTTTTTTTTGTTTTTGTTTTTTTGAATGGTGACATTTGAATGAAAACAAGCCGAAATGAAATGGCAGTAACAAACCTTTTTTTGAATGTAAGGAGTATAAAGTACAGATAATTGCATGAAAATGTAAGGAGTAAAAGTAAAGCAATATCACCCTGGAGCCCAAGACCGGTTTCCCAATGAAGCTAAGTAGGGCTGAGCCTGGTCAGTACCTGGATGGGAGACCTCCTGGGAAAACTAGGTTGCTGCAGGAAGAGGTGCTAGTGAGGCCAGCAGGGGGTGCTCACCCTGTGGTCTGTGTGGGTCCTAGCGCCCCAGTGAAGTGATGGGGACACTATACTGTCAACAAGCACTGTCCTGCGGATGAGATGTTAAACCAAGGTCCTGACTCTCTGTGGTCATTAAAAATCCCAGGATGCCTTTTGAAAAGAGTAGAGGTGTGACCTTGGAATCCTGGCTAAATTCGCCTGGCCTCCGACCATCACGGCCTCCTATCAATACCCATATCTGCTGATTGGCTTCATCACTCTGTCTTCTCTCCACCAGTAAGCTGGTGAGTGGTGGGCGTTCTGGCGCAATATGGCTGCCATTGCATCATCCAGGTGGATGCTGCATACTGGTGGTGGATGAGGAGATACCCCCTGACAATGTAAAGCACTTTGAGTGCCTAGAAAAGCGCTATATAAATGTAATGAATTAAAAAGTTGGCTGAAAAATAATTACTCAAAGTATAGATACCCAAAATTACTTCTTAAGTAAAGTAACGAAGTATTTGTACTACGTTACTTGACACCTCTGCATGTGACATATTTTCCATCATCCAGGGCAGCATCCTCCTTTAAAACCACTGCTGCATCAGATTAGGGGAAAGGACATTCTCCTCTTTGAACAGCATTCATTCCAGTCACTGCCTGCTCTTCATAAGTGGCCTGAAAAGAGAAACACTTTTGAAAAAAAGAAAACCTTTAATTAAACTATCCATTTTCGGATAGAGGTGTATTCACATCTTTAAGGATAGGTAAATGATCTGTTTTAAAGTTTCAACACTTTGTGTGGTTGTTTAATGTCTATGTCTACCACATCGCTCTAGAGTGCTATAGCAGCACTAGTGTGAGGGCATGTAATATTGTTTGAATAAATATATTGCTTTCAGAAAGTTACTTTACTGAAACATTAAAACAGACATGACATTCACATACCTCACAAATGTTCATATACGTGGAGGGCTGCTCTTCAAAGGGTTAGTTCACCAAAACATTTAATAATCCCTTAATTTTTGTCCTCCATTGCTAGTCTGGGGGACCAATATTTTATTTTGAACATACATGTGTGCTATCATATAATTTAAGATTTATGTAATCGGAATGGATTACTTCTACAATAATTTTATTTATGAGGCTTGAAAATACTGATTATCTAGACTATAAATGGATTAACAAAAAAATTTAGAAAATTAAAAATATATTCATTTGTGTTGTAAAGACAGACATAAGGTTTGGAATGACATGAGGGCAAGTAAATTATTATTTTTGTGTGAACTTTTCCTTTAAGAGGGAAGACCAAGAATGATGACTCTCCAAACCAGACAACTCCAAAGTTGGTTTGAGTTCTGCAATGAAAAACACAGACATCAATGGTTTTAATGAAATGAGCACATAATCACGCTGTTGCTGCATCAAAATGTGAAGTAAACAGGCAGGAGACAACAGAAACATTTAATTTCTAAAAATAACTTACTCAAAAAAATTGAGCTCTCCTATGTCTCTGGCTTTCAACATCTACAGAAACAAAAACATTTAGGAAACACTCTTAGTAAAAACAACAACTGATAACTGATTACATGAAATTATGACGTTTACTTGCCTTTAAATATCTAAATGTGAAGTAAACAGGCAGGACACAACAGAAACATTAATAAAAATAAAAAAAACTCCAATCAGTCTCAAGAGAAT
The DNA here is from genome assembly GCF_003368295.1 of Carassius auratus. NCBI lineage: Eukaryota > Metazoa > Chordata > Actinopteri > Cypriniformes > Cyprinidae > Carassius > Carassius auratus. The sequence continues at coordinate 24,980,446 of NC_039249.1, read as the reverse complement.
GAAGTTATCTTGTCTCTGGATTTCAACTTCTACAAAAACAAACATTATTTTAGTCTTAGTAAAAAAAATTGATAGAATTGTGAAGTATATCTTCCTTAAACCGTCTTTCCCTCTCTTCAGAAGAAGCTGAGAACACCGCCTCCTTACACAGTATGTGACTCCTCAAACAAACAGCTTGTGTGTCTTTAACTCTCGATGCAAACACAATGAAGACACAAGCTCAACAAGTTTGAAATATAACATGTAAAACATACTTTTAACAATTACCAATTCAGCAGCCTCAAAATAATCATAGTCTTTATTATATAAAGTGGTTTCCTTTAGGAAACTAACGTACATTCAGTTTATCCACGAAAAATAAGATAACAAATTAACATGAGTGTAACCGTAACCATAACCGTCTATTAACACCTCAAAAAGTGTAAATAGAACATGTAAATATGACATAAGACACTCACCGACGTTATATTAAAAGTACCTCTTCCATTCAGTAACATTAAATTAGGCCATTAAGACCTCCGTTTCTGAAGTGAAAACCACGTCCGTGTATTTTTCTATATAATTTTAAGCTAGGGTGACCATATGAGCCATTTTCCCAGGACGCGTCCTTGCCAGGATTTTTATATTGCCTAAAATATTGATCATTGTATGACATTCCTAAGAGCTATAGAGAACAGAGCACATGGCTCCTTATGCATTAAAATCACTCTCTTGGTACTTTGGTGTCATACAATGATCGGTGCGCAAGGATGCTTCAAGTTGAATGAACAAACAAACACGTAACATGTAAGTGTATTTGCATTGCTTTGATCGTTCTCTGTAGATCTCACCTTCTCACATGCCACGGTTGGTTGATTATGTACCATACCTCCATGTTATTGGTTAAAATACTTTGGATGTTTTAGGCAATATAGAAATCCTGGCAAGGACACATCCTGGGAAAATGTCTCTAATGGTCACCCTAGTTAAGCTCTTTTGTTTCCGCCTTTCATAAAACCAGGTAAACAATAAACGATAACTTTACATTTTGAATCTTTACTTATCATAATGTCTTTCACTCCTAGCTTCTTTCACGCTGAGAAAATGCCGACTTCTCACACTGGAGACATACGATCTTGACATGATGTCCGTGCTCTCCTTCACGTCCGCGTTCCCAACCTAGCACCGCTGGGTTATAATCGAGACCAATTTTCAACCCAAACTTGGGTTAAAACAACCCAATGTCTTACACAGCAGTCTCAACCCAGCATTTGGGTTGAAAAAACAACCCAGTGTTTTTTAGAGTGTACCTTTTTTCTTCCACTCATCCTGGTACAGGCTGATCTTAATTTCAGCTGTCAAAATAATAATTTCCAGAAGAGGTCTGGCTTTTGTTGATGTTTTTTGGCAAGGTCTAATCTGGCCTTGTTTTTACCTTGTTGTGAACCCTCTGCATTTGCTTGCATGAAGCGTTCTCTTGATTGTAAACTTTGAAAGTGTCATGCCTACCTCCTGGACAGTGTTTTCCACTGGGCTGGATGTTGTGAAGTGGTTTTTCTTTACCATGGAGAGTATTCTCTGATCATCCACCATGGTTTCCTTTGATGAACACCCTTTTTATGTTGCTGAGCTCACTAGTGCATTCTTTTTTTTTGTCAGAATGTACCAAACTGTTGATTTGGCCACTTGATTTGGATAGTGTTCCTACTATCTCTCTAATGGATTTGTTTTGTTTTTGAAGCCTAACAATTGTTTCCAACAAAATTTTCACTTGCACGAAGAGCTCCTTTGACCGCATGGTGTGGGTTCACAGCAACAGCTTCCAAATGCAAATGGCACACTTAGAATCAACCCCAGACATGTTTCTTGCTTAATTGATAGAAATAATTTAAGAATATATATATATATATATATATATGTGTGTGTGTGTGTGTGTGTGTGTGTGTGTCAATCGTAACATTTTTGATACACTTATGTACTACAACCACAACATGTGGTTACATTCTACAATGTTACAACATTAATCTCATGAATATGCTCAGGGTCATTCGCCTGAAGCTGTATTAATAATGTTATAAATAATGTTCAGTATCTTTTTCAGTTTTGCTTCATAAATCCTTAGACCCAATCCCAATTCTACCCCTTAGCCCTTCCCCTCGCCCCTACCCTTCAGTATCCCATGTTCACATGAAGGGGTACGGTGTCTCGATTCTCTTTTGGTTGGAGGTGTAGGGGTAGGGGAAGGGACAGACCCTTCAAACAAAGATTTTTTGGGACCACACTTCAAGCGAAGGGGTATGAATTATCTCTGCAACTTGGCTGCCTGAACAAACAAAAAGACACATAAATGTGTGCATGTTTTGCATTAATAAAGATTTAAATGAAAAGTAATCATTTGTTTTACGTTACATTCAGCCTTGAGTTCATATTAACTCAAAGAAATGTTTGCAAAAAATCGCTAATATTTGCTAACGTCATATCATTATTGATTGCACGATAGTACCACAACATATTTTTTGGGCTGATCAGGGTGATAACCGCCGTAGATGGGAGGCTAGACCTCCCAATAATTATGAATTGGAAGGTATAAAATAGAATTGGGTTTGGGCCTTAATATGGGTCTGAATACTAGAGCCATTGTATCACAGATGATTATAGTCATATGGCACAGAGCTACAGCTTTGTCATATACAGTATTCACCACACCTTATGATAAAACACTGGAAACATACTGTTGCAAACAGTTGCATAAGTTACTGATTGGTTATTGTTATAAACTGAAAGAAGTTCACTCTGCTGTGTTTTGGTGATTACGCCAAATGTTTTCATTATATCAAAATTATTTTTTTAAGCAATGCTTATGTGAAAGGAAACATACTAAAACTAATTAATATAAAAAATAAAAAAATAAAAATAAAAATAAAATGCCAATTTCCTTTAAAAAATAATGTTTGTTATGAAAGTAAATTTGTTGTAAATATTATTATTATTATTATTATTATTATTATTATGACACTGCTTCTGCTAGAACACATGCCTGCTCTTGGCCAAAACACAACTGAAAATATTGTATTTATTTATTTTTTTGTTGTAACTGTCAATTTGTTTACGGAATGGTTTTTCCAAACCAATATGTGCCTTCTATTGACAGCTGTTATTTCAACCTTTATGTTTTCAGTTTTCTTTAGGGACAATGTTTACTGCAATCATTTTCTGAATGAAGTACTTTCAGGTTCTATACCCTAATTTTACTCTACAACGCTTAGACTTAAATGCAATTTCTAATAAAACACCCATTTAACACACTCAGCCACACTCAAATAAACTGTGCGACTTCAGTGACCCATATATGACAGAAGTGAATTCCAGGTTGATAATGAAAAAACATGATATAACAAAAGCTTACATTTATAAATGTACCCAACATCCCCCAAAAACGGACAAATGACTTGAAATATATAATCTAATCGATCTCTTGAGGTGTGGTAACTTTAGTATAAGGAGAATAATTGAATGCGGACCATTTAAATAATTAGAAAAATAATGCACACCCGTGGTGTAACGAATCACACCTCAGGCGCAACACAGTTTCACTCCAACTTGTCATATACTGATGCTTGGTCAGGACACCTTGGTGTCGCTTTTTGATGCTCAAGGTACCCCTCTAGCATCATTTTTTGAAGAACAGAGTCATCCATTGTTTTTAATTGTTTGTCTTAATTTTATGGTTTCCATGCATTTGTATTGAATATAAATAATTGTATATAAATTTATACTTTAATTGGAGCATGTAACCCCAGCCCTAATCTAAAACTACCAACTACTGAAAAATATAAAACACATAACAGGCAAATAAAAGTATAGTCACAGGTATTTATTGCAAAAACTAACCATAAACAAGCAGTATAAAAGCATTATAAACATGATGTGTTGCGTTCCAAGTCTTCTGAAGCCATACGATACCTTTATTCGAAGAAGAGTGTAAAACATAAGGTTTTAATAGATTAAAATTATCCCACTCTGTTAACACGCTCACACCACATCACATAAAAAAATATACTCCCGTAGCATGATGCAATCAGCCACGAGACACACCAAAGACAATGGCATTTCACAACAGCATGATGCATTCGGTCACGAGACACACAAGAGCCAATGGCTGATGTAAGGCTTCTTCTGGCTGCATTTTTTAAATTTGCGCAGAGACAGCACACAGGAAGAAATTCAGGGTGGACTGAGACGGCGATTGCGTCTAATCCTTTCGCAAATCAATCGTTTTGCCTTGAAAGACTTAGAATATTAATTGCTTTGAATAAATTATGACGGTAGTTGTATATGGCTGTTATTTATTGTGTCTTATTGACAAATGGTAGGTTTAGGGGCAGGGGTTGGGTTACCTGCTCATAAATGTGTAAATATCGTAATATTAATAAAACTGACTGTTTACATTGAAAAATCACACCCCAATATATATGCAATAATGGCAATATTATTGCCCAATATATAATTTTATCATGACGATAAGCCTATTGCGTCTGCATTTTAACGCTATTTAAAACAGGGTACCCTGTGCATTAAAAAAAGTGCCTCCAAAGTGTACTAACCAAGAGTCAATATATGACGAGATGGAGTGAGACTGTGTTTTCAGGTTTGCATTATTTTTCTAATAATCCAACAGCCCATCATAAATTATTCCTTAATTAAATTATACAAATTGTGGATCAATAAGACAATGACTAAATTATATTTTATAAATTGACCATGTTTGACGATTTTTCATGTTAAGAAAGTTCTAGGACAGAATATAACAGCTTATCGAAAACAGGCAGATTTTCTTTGATAAACCCATGTTGGATTTCTGTGGACACAGTGGGATAGGGCCAGCCCACACCAGCCCCAGTGCGGGCTTGCCACAGCTTACTCCTCTCCTCATCAGGTTACACTGGCTACCAGTAGCCGCTCACATCATATACAAGGTACTGATGCGTGCCTACAAGATGACCACTGGCACGGCAACATACCTAAACTCACTGGTTAAATCTTATGTGCCCTCCAGAAGTTTGCGCTCTGCAAGTGAACGACGCCTTGTTGTGCCATCCCAAAGAAGTTCAAAATCACTCTCATGATCCTTCTCCTGCACTGCGCCTAGCTGGTGGAATGACCTCCGAGTCTCGATTCGTACAGCTGAGTCTTTTCTCATTTTCAAGACCCATCTTTTCTTTTTCTTTTTTTTACCAGCACTTAACCAACTAATACTAGCACTTTTCCTTTTCTTGTCTTTTCATAGAAAAAATTAAATAAAATAAAACAAACCTGGCTATGCATTTTGTACTAGACTAACTGAGACCTGTCATGGCACTTGTATACTGCTGTTGTTCTCTTCTTGACCTGACTGCTTCTATTGTTTTCATTTGTAAGTCGCTTTGGATAAAAGCGTCTGCTAAATGATTAAATGTAAATGTAAATGTAAATGCTGTCTGTGAGCAGGCCACACTAGTGGACCATCTACATCAATCCAATGATGGTCCAGTGTGGGCCAGTACATTGGGGCCCAGAGCAGCTTTTGTATACTTTGGGCCCATGCAAGTTTTGTGTAGGAAGCCCTGTAGTGCAACTAGGATAATACAAACAACACTGACATGCCATTCTTTAGCCTCTCAATTGTACTGGAAAGGCTCAAACCAAAAGAGACCTTTCCGGAACCAGTTTTAATTTGTTTTTTTTCAAGAGGTTGGATTATTAATTTGCTATCAGCCAACTTCAGCTGTAAGAGCATTAATGTTAGTTATTTCTTATTGGTTATTCACGGTCATGTGGGCACAGGTGATCACTTCCGTTTTCTTTATAATTTCCTTTGTCGGATTGTTTTGGAGGTTGGAAGGGGCGAGGAGCAGGAGCCAACTTTCTATTGACCGTATTGCATTAGTCAGATCATCTTTTATATGCTTTAATAAAATCGAAAAGACGCTAGGATCGTTAGTTTTCCTTTGAGTATGACCGAGTGTGAACGAGTCACAAACCCACTATCTAGCCTCTATGTGGTGATTGAATCCCGCAATTATCAGCTATGGACAGTGTTTGGAAATTGTTGTACTACTCTAAGACTTTCACACACATCAACATTCACTTGATGAGATCCTACAATTTTACATTGCTTTGTTTACTTTCTTTTGTTTTTTGTTTTTTTGTACTGTGGTATGTTTAGTCTAATAAAGAGGAAGGAGACCGGGGTTGACGTACGGGGCTCGTGGGATACTTCACAGTCTCTTTCGACGTTTCACTACTGCAGTCTTCATTCCTCTCACTCGGCAGCTCTCCAGCTCCTCACTCCCACAAGTCCCCGTCTCTCTCGTTCTCCGCTGGTCCTCTGCCGGCTTAAATGCCGGTTCCCTACGCCAATCACTGTATGCAGCCCCCCCCCCCCCCTTCCTGGAGAGGAAGTCGGCCACAGCCATCTGCGCCCCCGGCCTGTGTATCACCTTGAACTTAAAGGGCTGTAAAGCTAGATATCAACGGGTGATTCGCGCGTTAGTATTCTTCATGCGGTGGAGCCACTGGAGGGGCACGTGGTCCGAGCAGAGGGTAATATCGAAGGCCCAGGAGGTAATATCGAAGGATGAGAACTGCTCACCTGATGGCCAAACACTCCTTCTCTATGGATCTGTACTTAGTCTCTCTCTTTGAGAGCTTCCGACTAATGTACAGCACCGGGCGGTCCTCCCCCTCCACCTCCTGGGACAGGACTGCGCTCAGCCCCCTGTCCGATGCGTCAGTCAAAAAAAAAAAAGGGAGAGAAAAATTAGGAGAGTGCAGGAGCAGCCCGCCACACAGGGCAACCTTAATTCGGGTAAAGGCCTGTTGGCACTGCTCCGTTCACTGGACCATATCTGGTACCTCCTTTTTAGTGAGGTCAGTCAACAGGCTGATGAGGTCCGAATAACGAGGAATAAACCTCCTGTAGTCTCCCGCCAGCCCCAAGAACTGCCTCACCTGCTTTTTGGTCTTGGGTCTGGGGCACCTGCTCGTGGCCCAAGTGGAAGCCCAGGTCTCAGGGCCCTGAGGACCACCCTCACATGCTCCATATGCCACTGCTAGTTCCCACAATAGATGATAATATCATCCGGGTAGGCCGCGCCCTATGCAGCATGGGGCCGCAGCACTCGATCCATAAGACGTCACTTCCTGTTTGTTGTTGGCGGCTGTTCTGTGTTTGAGCTCCATCACTATATTCTTTTCATTGACTATTTTTAACTTAAAAATCAATTTTATACATCATGCGTGTGAATATATCCTCTATTGTATTCTACAACAAAAACAAACAGCTTCAGGATATCATGTCGCGTAATCCACTAAGACCAACGCGGAACGATGTCCCCGTGCCGATCGTTCTAACGGCCCGATGAGGTCCATACCAATTCGTTCGAAGGGGACCTGCACTGGGAATAGGGCGCAATGGCACTTTTGGGGTGGCCGGGTTTGGGTTGACATTCCCGACAAGATGCGCACCACCTGCGCACGTTCTCATGAATGCCCGGCCAAAAGAATTGGGTCGTTAGACGATTTAGTGTCGTTGTTACTCCTAAGTGCCCTGCCATAAGGATTACAGTGCGCCGTCTGGAAAAGCATTTCCTGATGGCTCCGAGTTACTAACAATTGGGTTGTATCTGATTTTGTCTGAGCGTCGCGGGTCACTCAATACAACCGGTCCTTGATAATGGCAAAATACGGATGCGATAGCGGTCGCTCAGGGTGGAGGTGTTTGAGTGTTTCGTCCTCGGACTGTTCCAGGAAAAAGTCATCGCGACTGGAAAGGTTAAGCCTCGCCACGCCGCTCGGTTCCCCTGAGACCGCCCCGCCAGGTCCTGGCACAGATTCTCCCACCTGCGTGCTCGCCCCGCCCCCGGCCGGTTCTTTCCCCCGACGGCATCCACTGTCAAACACCCCAATAATTGCTGAAACGCAATTCCAAAGATTAGCGGATGCCGGAGGCACGGACTAACGGCCACCTCCACATTATGCTTTTGGGCCATTATGGCTTTTACAGGGTATTCCACTATATCCCCGTGCACACAACTCACCTTTACCATGCGGCCCGTATCCAATGCCCCAGATTGTATCAGGCTTTGATGGATGGAGGTCTGGTTACAACCTGAATCCACCAAAGCCTGATAGGTACCCCCCTTAATACTCACGGGTATTTGGTACAGCCCGGCTTGATCGGGGCAGCCTGCGGGTCATCCGGGATCCGGACCAGTGTCCCCACCTCCATAACCGGGCACCTATCCTCAAAATGGCCCGGATCCCCGCAACGCCAGCAGGCCAGCCCAGGCCTCGCGCCCTGGCTGCAGGCTCCTTCCCCATTCTCCAGCGGGGGGCGGGCCTCGGTGGCCCTGCCCAACGGGACCTAGGGAGAGGGACAGATTTCAGGGCAGGGAGGGAGGGGGAGACAGGGGAAGAGAGAGAGAGAGAGAGAGAGACAGAAGGAAGGGGCTCGCCGACCCCGGAGCACGCCGCCAGCTGATCTTCTGCCAGTTGGATAGCCAGATCCAGCGACGCCGGGCGGTGGCACTGGACCCACTGGGCAGTCTTCTTCGGGAGATGGGAGATGAACTCTTCCAGTACCACCGTGCTGATGATGGTCTCGGCGTCGCTTCCTCTGGCCAACAGCCATTTGCGGCACGAGACCCGGAGCTGCTGTGCCAAGACAAAGGGCCAGCCCGCTTCTGTCAGTTCCAGTGACCGGAAGCGCTGACGGTGTTGTTCGGGGCTGAGGCCGACCCTCTGGAGGATGACTCTTCTAAGGTCGGCATAGACCAGGAGGTTCGGGATGGGCAGTTGTTGTGCCGACTTCTGGGCCTCCCCCGACAGCAGTGGGATCACTCTGACAGGCCAGCTGTCCATCGGCCACCCACATGCCTCCGCCGTTCTATCAAAGCGGTTGAGGAACGCTTCCGGGTCATCGGTTGGCCTCATCTTAGTGAGCGGCATGTGGGGGTTGGGCCGGCACTGGGGAAGGCCGTCCTCATTCGACCCTTCCGGTCCAGCAAGCACCATAACAGCTCGCGGTCCTCCTGCTGGGCCTGCATCATGGCCTGGAACCGGTGTTCATGGTCAGCCTGCAGATCCAGCAGGGCTTTGTGTTGTTCCTGATGCAGGCCCACGAGCGATGTTATGATGTCCGCAAATGGCGATGTCGATGATCCTGACGGAGTCTGCATGGCGGAATCGTTCTCCTTCCTCCCCGGTTTCGGCACCAGTGTGGTATGTTCAGTCTAATAAAGAGGAAGGAGACCGGGGTCGGCGTACAGGGCTCATTAGATACTTTATTTAAATATAAATAACACAAAATAAACAAACGCGGCAGGTGCGCGCACTTCACAGTCTCTTTCGACGTTTCACTACTGCAGTCTTCGTTCCTCTCACTCGGCAACTCTCCAGCTCCTCACTCCCACGAGTCCCCGTCTCTCTCGCTCTCCGCTGGTCCTCCGCCGGCTTTGCTACAAGTGTGACTGAATCATATATTAATTATTAATAATATTAATAATGTTCATCATCTGGCTGACTACGACTTGTATATACATTTTTCTAGAAATACTGTCATACGTGCACAAACTGACAGTCAGTGGAAAGAGTAGAGGTGTGACCTTGGCATCCTGGCTCAATTCGCCCATTGGCCTCTGACCATCATGGCCTCCTAACAATCCCCATATCATCGCATGACGTCGCATCATTCAGGTGGATGCTGCACACTGGTGGTGGATGAGGAGATACCCCCCGACTATGTAAGCGCTTTGAGTGTCTAGAAAAGCGCTATATTAATGTAAGGAATTATTATTATTTATTATTATTAGTCACCACTTATAAGCTATTAGTAAATATTGTAGAAACTTAATTTTCTGTAAAGTTGCTTTGTAACGATTTGGATTGTAAAAAGCGCTATACAAAAAATTTGAATTGAATTGAATTAAATGCCTTTTCCCCCGGCCACATGTACTTTTGTGTAATTACACTTTTGGCTCTATGTAGCTTTAACCCTAAGGAATAAACAGAGTTTAGAATGGTGAAACCCGGTTTCCTGACATTTTATCCTACCCGTCAGATTGTCCTACAAGGGCTTACAGTGCATGCGCACATCGATATTGCATCATTTTTGTCACGCTGAACAGCACGCCAATAATGTTTTACTACTCGCACATGGATTTCTTCATGTAAGGTAAGTTATTGACTATTTTTGTTAGTATTGATTATACCAAGACAGCTAGAATTAATGAGAACTGAATAATGTCACATTACATAACCAGCTAGCAGCAGCAGGGATCATCTTTGTTATCATTTTTTCATTGAAAAGTTAGGCTATATATTAGGTTATATGAAAAATCTGATTAGTAAACCATTTCAAAAAATTTTTATGTAAAAAATAATTTCTCCATTATAGTTACACTGCAAAATCAAACTAACAGTTGACCTAACATAAATAAATAAATAAGGCAACCTATTGAACTCGATCAACTTAAATTAATTCAACTTGAAAACAAAATATATATAATTTATAATCTGAATAAGTCAATCTACTTAATTTTTGAATTAATAAAGTGTTAAACAACCAAACACTCTCAGAATTGTACACTGCTTAACTTCTATAATAATCCTTTTTTATTTGACAGATTTAAGTGTATGTTCAAAGCCTTCTACATAGTACTTTTTTCTTGTAAATGAAGACAAGCATTTTTGCTTATAGACACATGCCTTAATTAAATTGCAATGAGATGCACATACATTTTGTGTTCATTATTAAAATATTAAAATTGTTTTAAATTTAACTATCTTAATTTATGCTGCTGCTGTTGTCACTGTCAGTTAGCTGTCATGTGGATCAGAGTTTATATTTTTATTGATTTAAAATGTATTGATCCTCACCATGGTTGAAAATCGTGTGCAGCTAACTGACAGTGACAACAGCAGCAGCATAAATTAAGTTAAATTTAAAACAATTTTAATATTTTAATAATGAACACAAAATGTTTTCAAGCAGCAATGCATGCTGGAAACTTGTGCAATATTGTTCCATGTAAAATTGTTTATTCAGATGAACAAATACGTGAATATCTAAGTAAGTTAAACAAAACAGCTTTTGCTAGTGACATGTTGTTGTTGTTGTTTTTTTTTTTCATTTCACACAAAACATTAAACTGACTTCTACTAAACATTCTTTTTTCAGGCTACTTTTTTCCATTGGTTAGTTGGACTTTTTGAAAGTTGGATTTTTTGTGTATATATAGTTCTCTGCTTATTTGTGCTCCTTTATATACAGGTATGGAAGATAAATGAATCAATGTGTAATCTTCCCCATCATGCTATGATAAATCCAAAAGGCAGAACTTTCGTAGATTTGCGCTCAAATTCAACCTAAATGGTAGTTACAAACCCGATTCCAAAAAAGGTGTACAACACTGTACAAATTGTGAATAAAAACAGAATGCAATGTGGAAGTTTCAAATTTCAATATATTATTCACAATACAACAGATGACATATCAAATGTTTAAACTGAGAAAATGAATAATTTTAAGGGAAAAATAAGTTGATTATAAATTTCATGGCATCAACACATCTCAAAAAAGTTGGGACAAGGCCATGTTTACCACTGTGTGTGTGTGTGTGTGTGTATATATATATATATATATAAATATGATATATATATATATATAATATATATATATATATATATATATATATATATATATATATATATATATATATATATATGGCTGTCCCAGAGAATTCTCTCAGATCAGGGTAGAGAATTTGTAAATGAAGTAAGTCCATTGAACATTTTTTTGTAATAATTTGGGTCAGGTTTATTTTAATAAGGACTGTTTCACTTTAAAATCATCCAACATGTTTATTTTATAGTGGTAGGACAATCTGATGAGGTATTTTGCACTGTAAAATCATCCTACATGTTTATTGTACAGTGGTACAGTAGGTAGACATTCAAAAGGACCCTTTTACCGCCGCACGCCGCCGCGCCATCTGTAAAGTGCATTTGCAGCTTTTGACCGCTGAGTAGCGCTTTAACCACAAGTTATCAAACAAGCGCATCAAAGCACATTTTCGCGAATAGATGTCAGTCCTGATATATTACATTTGACGGCTTCAGTCAGCGAAAATGAAAGAAAAACACTCTAGTTTAAATATGTAATATATTTAATATTTAATATTCACAAATAAAAGTTTGGTACTTATGAAGTTATGTGCATTTCTTAAAACAAATTCAAGCAGGATAAATGTCAATCCTGTGCCTGAGCCTGTGCTTATATTTTCTCTAAACTACATGGTATTAAACCATATTTTAGATTTGACACATTTAAAAGGTGTGCAGTATTATTTATATTATATGAATTACGTCCTATATTATTCAAAATAAATTGTGGTTTACGTTGCATCGGAGCATTAAAAGTGGTAGCCTATTTTAGGGGGGTAGGCTACATGGATTAATATGCAAAATGTCAATATTTTCATATATTATGCCTATATTTTAATTTATATTTTAAAATTCTTTAGTAAAACAACATGTATTTTTGTTATCCATTACCTGTCCTTTATTTTGACAGATAACTTTTTGGGAATTTGATTAAGAAATTGTTGCATGTTTGTGTCTCATTATAATCAACAAAATGCACATGACGTAAAAAAGAGCTTTATTAATTGACAACTTGATTTTAAAGGGAGCCTTCTACTTGCTTTTAGGGTTGGGCGATAGCATATGGCCTAAAAAAATCCCTGATTTTTTAAGAAAAAATAATCCGATTTATGATTTAAATTGATTTTTAAAAAAATATTCAAAGTGACAAAGAACTTTTTCAAAACAAGTTTTAATATAGTTATTTATCATTCATTTAACAGTCAAATTTATAACTGAGACAAGATGATAAAAAACTGTAAAAATTATTATCTTAATGCTGGAAAGACTTTTATTTTTATTTCTTTTATTTTATTATTATTTGTTGTTAATACTAGCCCATCATGCATTTAACCAGCCACTCGGCGTTAAGAGCTGTTCAGATTTAAATGCCAGCTCCGCAGTGATTCAGTGTCATGGACTGAGGACAGAGCATAGTCTATATTTCCATCTCGTTATGCCTATGGTTTAGTTTTTTATTTTTATTTTTTTTATTATGTAACTAATTTGTAAATAGAGCAGACACTGTCTGTGTCTACACCGGACGTGAGAGTTGTCATTCGAAAAGTGAGTGTAAACTTGATGACAACACACTACAGTGTCAAATCATCTGAACACAGTGTCAGTACATTTTGTCATAAACAGAATGAGCATCAGTTCACTGATGGGGATCGTGTCCAGTGTAGGCCTATCCATCACTGGGTTCTGTTGTCTTTGGATCATGCCACTCGTGTCCGGTGTAGATCAGGCTTGTGTTTTTAATGGGTTATGATACAGCCCTGTCTGTTTTTAATGTTTATTTATTTTTATTTTTATTAAGCATCTGTATTGACTGCTTGATCATATCATTGTATTATTTACTGCCAGGCGACCTACAAAAGTAAAGCTTGGCGATCCGAGCAACGAATATGGCTGCAGACGGTTGATTTTGGTAGATATGTTGTGCTTGTGCTGCCGCGGTCGTGTTTATTTCGTCTGGTGAGACTCTCCCTCTGCAACAGAGTCTGTGAGCAGCAACAACTTTTCCCCTGCCCTCAGAGCATCAGCTCGCGCACTGATACCAGGAACACCCTCTGCTTTCTCTCTGTTGCCAAAGTAATTCAGTATGTTTGAAATGTTTTCAATGTGCAAATCATGCTTTAACCCGAAAATAAACAGTAAAAGAAACAGACAAACTCCTTGAGAACTAGCCCGTATCATCCTGCTCGACTATTGCAGTCATTATAACCTTAAGCCATAGCTAAATACGTTTAACGTGAATTCTTGCTGAAATTGCAGTTATATTACAGGCTGTTGGCATGAATTGTACTCGTTATGGAGGCTCTTGGAGAAACCACGACGCTCAGACTCTTAAAAAAACTCCTCTCCTCAGTCCAGTCAAAATCACTCCACTCCGCTCATCCTCTCTGCTCAGAAGCATGTCTCGGTCTCAGACGCGCGGGGAGGGTTGAGCCACTCGGAATTATGTTAGCCCTGAGTGGAGCGTTGGTGTATGTTAAAAAGAAAACCAATTTTCCTTCAAACAAACCGATGTAAATTACACATTCAAATTAATCAATAAAATTGAATTATCTCCCAGCCCTACTTGCTTTCATACAATTTAATATAAAAAAATTGCAGCTGCATTTAAATGCAGGTGTGTAAAATATGTGCAAGGTTTGCACGACGCGAGTGATGCAGGACGTGCAGCATTTATTCTTAATTGTTTTATCTTCATTACAAATCTTGTTTGGTTTTATTTTGGATAATTGCATGTAAAAGATAATTTATGTTGTAATGCATATGCAAAATGTGAATTAATATTCATATTCAAGTGTTTGTGCAAAAATTATTAATGCGCATTAATGGCAGGGAGGAGCAGTCTTGATCACTTTAAGTTTTTCCTGATAATGCAGATATATGCAGTTATTTTACTTAAAATTGTGAAAGAGAAAGAGATTCACACCTTTATCTCGACCCACACAAGCCTTACATAACTACCCCCAAAAAACCCAACCCCCTCTAGCTGAACTGAATTCGGTCTGTTTTTTTTTTGGGCTGTGAGGAACGATGTGTTTTCATGTTACTGAGTTGAAACATGCCTGCAGTCACAGCAGCCTTACTCTTGTTATTCATTAGTTTCTCGTAGAAATAATGATAATAACACATTTTCAATTGATAATTAATCATTATTTTATTAAATGTATTGTTAAATGAAAAAAACATTCATTTCACAATCCGTCCCTTTGTGCCATCTGGTGGTAGTTTCGCGAATGATTTTAACATGGGACTGAATTAGTTACCGCCACGGCGGTAATGCCCATTTAGGCTGTCCACCTACTGGTACATTAGGATAATCTGAGGAGGTATTTTGCACTGTAAAATCATCCTACATGTTTATTTTATAGTGGTAGGACAATCTGATAAGGTGATTGGCACTGTAAAATCATCCTACATGTTTATTGTACAGTGGTAGGACAATCTGATAAGGTATTTTGTGCTGTAAAATCATCCTACATGTTTATTTTATAGTGGTATGTAACAGATATGCAGGTCAGCGATTCATGGGTTAAATTCTGTTTTATAAATTCAGACTGTTGGTACTAAATGCCAGCCTGGCTGGACTTAAATTACTTTACGATACCCATGCGAGCCTCAAAGGATACCTGAAACCCCCCCCCAAATTCCTTAACACACACACACACACACACACACACACAAAAAGAAACCTTTCTTTTTGTTCCTTACTTTTGTAAGTCCTTTATTAAATATGTATTTTGAATGTTTGTGTATTGCATAAAATGGTTAATCCTGGGTAAATGGTTAAAGTGCTGACTTATAAGTGGAAATGCTTGATTTCAATCTTATACTTTCTCAAAAAGAAATGTTCTGCAACCCCCACACTCCTTGGTAGCTCGTAAAATTTTACGACCACACAGGACCACAGGACAGGAAACCTAATCCTTACAAAAGAATGATAGAATGTACTCAAATGTAGTCTTAATGTGTATAGTATTGTTTTTGCGGTACATTAGAGGTTTCCCATATAAATTGGGAATATCTGCAGTGTTATCATGTGTTAATCAAATCTTTAAATGTGTGTAATTCTGCATTTGAATGTATCTTCATGTTTTGATCATTTGGACATATTAATTTTAGTATCTGTGTAATCGTCATGCTTTGACAGACCCATTTATCTAGAGCAAAGTAATGAAAAATGTATTTAATCTGGAATAATGAACTTGCTTTAATATTCCTGATGAAATCGGACAGGCCCTAAATCATCAGGGGGTTGTCTCAACCGAGACAAAGGAACTTTCCCTCCGCTTCAGATCGCGGACATTCATTGGATGCTCCCTCGAAAATGGGTGTGAACTATTTCAAGCTATAAGAATTGACCAAACAAGGTCCACTCTCTCTTCTTGCGCTTCTTCCTCTTCCCCGTTCTCGGATACGCTGCTCTCCAACGTTGTTTCCGCGCGGCCATAGGCACAGGGGGTGAGAGAAAAAGCCATTTTAATGGCTCCTTTAGAAGCTTTCGTTTCGTTCTTTTCTTTTCTTTACTAAGTTTATTCAACTATTCGCCTCTCCACGCAAGGAAGACGAATTCTGGAACAATGTTTGTTGAACCTTTCAAATACCGCGCGAAGATGAACGAACACCTCTTTGCAACAAAGGAACACGTGACTCCACGCTCACGCCAAGATCCAGCGCAGCTTGCACGCGCGTCACACGGCCTCCGGCCCACGTGCGCAGCTTTCAAAGGACCACGTGACATCACACGTGCGTCGCCGGTACCACGCTCACCCACTGGGCCATGCAAGTATCGTTTTCTATGGAGATTTAAATGCTGCTTTAAAGTGTTGCTATTATTTGATTCGTTGTTGGTTTCACTAAGGTTTACTGACTGATTTTCATACCTGAGCTCATTCTGTGATCTCTCTCGCTTTCTCCACTTCTCTCTCTCTCTCTCTCTCTCGCTCTCTCTCTCTCTCTCTCTCTCTTTTATTTGGATTCCGTTATGTCTTGTAAATGTTTATTGTCTGTATTTTCGTACGCATATTTACTCTGTGTGATTTGTAGTTTGATGTATTACTAGTTGAATTATTAAAAACCCATATATAAAATGATTGGCTTGGACTCCACCCCACTCACATTACGAGTCACTGAAATGTTTTGGTCTTTAGCTACAAGCTCTAAATTTAGAAACTAAATTTATCATAAGGATAGGATAATATTTTCATGGCCAGAGAATACTTTTCCTTGAATTATAAGGCGTGATAACTTTATTGAAAATTGATAGGTCTACAGTGGTGTGCTGGACATACCACGGTTTGATCTGCAGTAATTTACAGTAAGAGATATCACAATAATTGATATGAAGAATGTAATATTGACATATTAATGAGTAAATTACAGTGCCCTGTGATTAGTATTGGTATTGGCAATTGAGCTATTTTTCATAATCAATAAAATTAAATGTAACTGTCATCTGAGATATATATTAATCAAATTCTTGATTAATTATTCAAATTCCCTATATATCATTTGAGTTAATTACTATGTAAAACTCATTGTTGTTACATTTTGGTGGAGATAACGCGGGCATTTCAAACTTCGTTTTGTGAGCAATCAATCTGTGTATATGGTTTTTAATAATTTCTGCACGTGCACTATGAAATTATGTAACGTTACTTGTGAGATAAGTCGCAAGACGCGAACTCACTCCTAACTGACTGAGGCAAAAAGCTAGTCAGCGCGCTAGGTATTTGTAGAAACTTAACAGTACAGTCACTGTTATTTTTGATGAAAGTAAACTGCAGTATAATGTTAAAAGTATCCTGTTAAGAAAGACCAAAATCTTTTTACAGTGAAAACATTTTAATATGAATAATTAAAAGATAAAGAAATCTTTTATTAGTTGCAACATGTAAATCTGAACATGAGCGATGTTCCTCTGATTCAGTTAAAAAGGCCTTATTAAATATCGTTATTGAATTCATGGTAAACCACATGATATTCAAAAAAATAAACGATAAAAACTCCTGGTCTAGAATTGGCTTAGCTACCCGATTTTAAACCTAAAACATTTAAATCATAAGTGCTATTTTGATAAATGTCTATTGGAGTCAACAGTTGGAAAATTCCTGTTTTTATTACATTTGTGTTTCGGAAGTGAACGGATCCTTCCTTCAACCTATGTTAATATAGCACCTCAGAGATTAAAACTTTCTGTTTGTTACTTGTGATTTTTGATGCAGAAAATCAGCCTGACAAATGATCAGATAAACTCTAAGTCATATTGAAATTGTAATTCCTCTATCTAAACACTAGAGGGAACGTGTGGGTTAGAAATTTCAGGGTACGCCCTGCTTTCTGATTCCAGCTTGCATGAGTGCAAAGCTGCCAACCTGTGGCCATTTCAGATAATGCGCTCTGATTGCTAATTTATAATCCCCTGTGATGTATATTTGAATTGGATGTCTAAATTCTCGATAATTATTTGCATTTACAGCTTTGCTCGTGCGAATATTATTACAGGGAAACAAAAGAATGTTCCCTGCCTTTGACTGTTCACATTTACTTTGAGTTTAGTTCAAACATGATTTGAATTAAAATGTAATTGTTTAATAGTGGAAATCTAGATGTGTCAGGTCAACCACTGATTGACCCACTTAGAAGGTAAGCCATCTAGTGGCAGTCTCCTGTTAAATCGACTAACAGACCTCTGTCTTTTCCATTCTGTTTTGAAATTGCATGTCCACTTTTACCCTCTTTGATTGATCTCACACTGTTTGATTAATTTCATGATCATTAATGATAACTTACAAGCTATCAATGGTTATTATAGGATATTATTCCGATTTTCCTTTTAATTCTTACATGCTTATTTTAAATTTTGATTTAAACCAGTTTTGAATTTTTAATTTGAATTAAGTTTTCTGCTCAGCAGGTTAAAGACAGAGAAGCAGTACTTCCCCCCCCCCCTTGTGGTGAAAACCAGCTACTCCTTCTCCCTTGTTTCATTACTGTTTTTTTTATTTAATGTTTATTATTTTGCTTCTCTCTTTTGACTTAGGTTATTTTGATAATTACCATTATTATCATAAATTCCTTTGTTTTGTTTTATCATGATTAGGTAAAGCTGTTACCTTTCCTCTCTACATATAGTTACTCAATTGATGTTAAACAAACCAAACCTTAATTAACTTTAAGTTTCCTTTGTTCATCCTTTGTGTATTTGATTGTAGAACTCCCTTGGTGATTGGACAGTCATCTCAGGTTTCCAGTGAGCAAGGCTGCCCGATCGGTGTTACCGATACTGGCTGCGAGTGAAACTCGGTCCCTCTTGTCTCAAGAGACATCAGCAATTTTGGCACTCCAAAGGTTGTGCTAAAAGTCACAAGCCGTGCTGTCCTGCGACACGCCAGAGTAACAGAGGACCGGGGACACTGCGGTTCAGTGTTTGGGGAGCACCGGGGAGGTTGACCAAGCCACTGGTTCACACCTGAATGACTTCAATTCAACCAGGTGAACCAAAAATGATAAAACCTATCCACTTATTATAAGCCACAGAATATTAGATATTCCCCCGGATATATTTTCAGTGTTCTGACCCTTTTGCTTCTTTAAGCCACACCATATTTCTAGGTTTCCTACCCAGATAGCCCACTCACCTGTTGGCCCTATCTTAAAACCTAGCAGTAGGCTTAGGCCTCCTTATTCCCACTAACACATTGTGTTTCTATTGTTTTCATCTCATTTCAAGTGTTGTTTCACTTTGATCTTTTCTACCCTCTGTTCTGTTGTGATTTGTTTCTTTCATTTCACATAGAGACAGTAACCTGGGAGCCACCAACGAAGTTAAATAGTAGAGCGACAACCAGCAGCCGGTGTCATCACACGACCCGCTAGGCTACTGCCTGTCAAATCTCCATTTCAGGTCCTTCGTTGACCCAAGTTAATTGGCTACTTAACTGTCTGACTGTTTGCATCAGTCAGCCCCAAAATTCTCATAAACGGCACAGCCCGTATGAATATAGCTCGTTAAACGTAGAACGAACTTGCATTGGTCTTTTTGTGTGTGTGTGCTGTGCTTCTCTCGCCGACAGAGAATCAGGATGTTCCAGGCATCCAGTCCAGCAGTCCACGGGGGCCACCTCTCGACATGGTTGAAAGCAGTGACGACCCCCTTCCTGCCCAAGGATGCCATTAACCTGCAGCACCCAGAGCAACTAGACACCGAGCTAGATGAACTGATGGCACGCGATCCAAACCAAAGCGACTACTACAGAGAACTCGCCAGGATCTTCGGAAGCCTAGTTCCCATTCTCGTCGCCCAGGCACCGCTCAGTGAACGGAGCAACATCGCGGAGGAGGCCTGGAAGGACCAGGCCCCTACCCAGAGTCATCTTGATCAGCTTCTCCTCGAGACCCAGAACCAGCGCGAGAAAGAGGACGACACAGATCCAGAGCTACAGAAAGGAGTTGAAAGACTTCACAATGCCCTGCAAGATCTTCGCCTCGACACAGATCAAAGAGAACATCTGGAGAGAGAAGCCAGAAAAGAACTCAACAAAAAACTCCAGCAAGGTGACGCTCTCCTAAAAAGAGCAGAGACTGAATTGAAAGAAAGAGACTATAAAACCTGGGCCTGCAAAACACACTTGCAAGCGGCCCGAGCTAAATTCAACAAGCTCCAAGATGAACTTGACACTGTTCACACCGAACTGAGACAATCTCACAGGTTACAGAGTGGCTGGATCGGGGAAACGCACACCACAAAATTTCTCCCGGGCCGCCACTCCAACCCTTTCAGCCAAGAACCCAGAGCTGGAAAAGGGGTGTAGTCTCCCTTCTAAGGAAATCACCAGCCAGCTTACAAGAACATCTGTCAACAACGGAGGGAAGAGAACCCTTCCAGAGAACGCATGTCACCAAACCCTGCACTGCTCACAGAGAACTTCACAAGCTAACCAGAAGCATCTCTACATTCAATCCAGATCCTGCAGGAGGACATGGCGTTCATGCTTCTTTACAAGCCATTGAATTTCATTTGCAAACTGTCGCTAACGTGACAGATGTGAATACATTGTACCTGTTAAAAATCACGTCCAGCCGTGATGTGCATTGCTTTCTGAATCGTCAACCAGAAACTGTCAAAGCGTACTACCAGCAACTGCTACCGACTTTGATTCTTGAATTCTCTGATCCAAACTCAGACCATGGGCTCCTTATTGCTATGGACCTGAAACAGGGCCGATTTGAAAACCCACAGACTTTCTGTAGTCAGCTACGAAACACCTACTTCGGAGCATGCAACGAACCAGGTATGGAACAGGATTTCAACTTAAAAACTCTGTTCCTCCCAAACCTACATGCCAGTTGGAGTTTTCATCTCAGAGTCCCAGCGTGTCCCCGTAACAGGACTACACAAGAGTTACGGAACTCAGCCCACAAAGCTTGCACCAAGCAAAAGACTATTTGTGAAAAGACTGTGAAAAACCCCAACGTCTCTGTCTCTGAGCACTGCTTGGAGTTAACCCTAGATGGCGCTCTACAACACCACAGTCACAGACATCTTTACAGAGAGTCAATACCATTCCAAGCCAGCAGAGGGCAACACAGTGCAGCCACGTCTGAGACAGCAGAGATCCTGAGGGTGCTGAAAGATCTTCTTCA